>NW_024609076.1:0-2500 GCF_018296145.1 Oncorhynchus tshawytscha | reverse complement strand
CACACTACACTGATATATATACACTACACTGATATACACACTACACTGATAGATACACTACACTGATATACACTACACTGATATAAACACTACACTGATATACACTACACTGATATACACACTACACTGATAGATACACTACACTGATGTATACACTACACTGATAGATACACTACACTGATAGATACACTACACTGATGTATACAATACACTGATATACACACTACACTGATAGATACACTACACTGATGTATACACTACACTGATTTATACACTACACTGATATACACTACACTGATATACACTACACTGATGTATACAATACACTGATATACACACTACACTGATATACACACTACACTGATAGGTACACTACACTGATGTATACACTACACTGATAGATACACTACACTGATATATACACTACACTGATGTATACAATACACTGATATACACACTACACTGATAGATACACTACACTGATGTATACACTACACTGATATACACTACACTGATATATACACTGCACTGATGTACACACTACAGTGAAAAACACTCTACACTGATATATTTCCTACACTGATATACACACTACACTGATATAAACACTACACTGATATACACACTACACTGATATACACACTACACTGATGTATATACTACACTGATATACACACTACACTGATATGTACACTACGCTGATATACACGCTACAGTGATATACACACTACACTGATATATACACTACACTGATGTATACACTACACTGATATACACACTACACTGATATATATATATACTACCGTGATATACACACTACCGTGATATACACACTACACTGATATACACAATACACTGATGTACACACTACACCGATATACACACTACACTGATATATACACTACACTGATATACACACTACACTGATATATACACTACCCTGATATACACACTACACTGATATACACACTACACTGATATATACACTACACTGATATACACACTACACTGATATATACACTACACTGATTTATACACTACACTGATATTTACACTACACTGATATACACACTACACTGATATATACACTACACTGATATTTACACTACAGATAACTAGATAGTAGGGTGACAGAGGGAGGGGAAGAGAGGAGAGAGAGAGAGAGAGACAGAGAGAGAGAGACAGAGACAGAGACAGAGAGAGAGAGAGAGAGAGAGAGAGAGAGGACTAAAACACAGACAGAACAATCAGATGTGTGACAGTAAACTGACATTAGTTAATGAGGGTCCATGGAGATAAAGGAATGATGCCAGTACAGAATAAAGAAAGACAGAAATGAATAGGTGAACGATGCTTAAGGGCCTGTGAGAAATGGAAGCAAACATGTGCAACAGGGAAAGTGTGAGGGAGAGGAGGAAGGAGGAGAGACAAGATGATGAAAACAGAAAGAGAGAAGAATGAATGAAATAAAGATAGAGAAGGAGACGTGAGAGTAGATGTTATGTTCCCTGCAAGGTGATATGAAATAAGCCCCAAAATATGCTAAATAGATGAGCACACGTTGCATACCTCACGTGCATGCTGTGTGCATGTGTGAAACTGTGTGTTGAAATTGCCGTTATGGGGATGTGTATGATTCAGTGTGGGTTGTTCATTGTTGGGTGGATGTGTGAATGAGTCTGTCTGGGTGTGTATTGTGTGGGGGCAAGTTGTGACAACTCCCAATTTGGTCACACTGTTGACGTACAACTTCCGGGACCAAAATATTTATCAGACTGCCCAATTGTTTCTCCTTTGACTTTATCCCCCTTCTCCTCTCTACACTTCCCTCCCTCTCTCCCCCTCTCTCATTAATATTTGTTGATCTCTCTCTCTCTCTCTCTCTCTCTCTCTCTCTCTCTCTTTCTCTCTCTCTCACTCTCACTCTCTCTCTCTCTCACTCACTCACTCACTCACACTCACTCACTCACTCACTCACTCACTCACTCACTCACTCACTCACTGACTCACTGACTCACTCACTCACTCATTAATATTAATTGATCCAGAAACAGATCCAAGGCACTCTCCCCCTCTCTCGTCTGATTGACTCCAACTCTGCCTCACTGGTGATTGACATGGCTGCTGTCCAATCAAAACCCACTCGGCCCATATTTTAACGTGTGGTTGCGTCATTGTGAGGTCTGTTGGCTCACGTGTTGCATCCAATGGGAATACAATGTTGTCCGGCCGGACAGTCCTTGGCATATGTGTGCGTGTTCTGCGTGACGTTCCATTGAGAGAAGTCAGTATATTTCCTTATTTAGATCAGGAAAGCTAGGGATTAGTCACTAATAGTTAATATGCTGTTCTGTACTGTGGATGTCATCCGAGGGATGATTCTGGTCAAAAGTAGTGCACTATATTGGGAATAAAAGGCCATTTGGGACATAGCCTAAATGTGATGCTTCTGATGGTACAGTACGAACGTCATCTACGATGGAGGGTAAAGTAGAATGTT
>NW_024609075.1:37500-104480 GCF_018296145.1 Oncorhynchus tshawytscha | reverse complement strand
CTGCCCGGCCTTGACCTGTCCCTGCCCGGCCTTGACCTGTCCCCTGCCCGGCCTTGACCTGTCCCCTGCCCGGCCTTGACCTGTCCCCTGCCTGGCCTTGACCTGTTGTTTGCCTGGCCTTGACCTGTCCCCTGCCTGGCCTTGACCTGTTGTTTGCCTGGCCTTGACCTGTTGTTTACCTGGCCTTGACCTGTCGTTTGCCTAGCCTTGACCCTTTGCCTGGCCTTGACCTGTTGTTTGCCTGGCCTTGACCTGTTGTTTGCCTGGCCTTGACCTGTCTGTGGCCTTGACCTGCCCCGCCTTGACGTCCCTTTGCCTGAGGTTTTGACCTGTCCCCCCTGCCCGGCCTTGACCTGTCCCCTGCCCGGCCTTGACCTGTCGTTTGCCTGGCCTTGACCTGTCCACTGCCCGGCCTTGACCTGTCCCCTGCCCGGCCTTGACCTGTCGTTTGCCTGGCCTTGACCTGTCCTGCCTGGCCTTGACCTGTTGTTTGCTTTGTTTACCTTGACCTGTCCCCTGCCTGGCCTTGACCTGTTGTTTGCTGGCCTTGACCTGTCGTTTACCTGGCCTTGACCTGTTGTTTGACCTGTTGTTTGACTGGCCTTGACCTGTCGTTTACCTGACCTGTCCCTGCCTGGCCTGACCTGTTTGCCTGGCCTTGCCTTTGGTTTTGACCTGTCGTTGCCTGGTTTGACCTGTCGTTGGCCTTGACCTTTGCCTGGCCTTGACCTGTCGTTTGCCTGGCCTTGACCTGTCGTTTGACCTGTCCTTTGCCTTGACCTGTCCCCCGGCCTGTCCTGCCCGGCCTTGACCTGTCGTTTGCCTGGCCCATTGGCCTTGACCTGTCCCTTGCCTGGCCTTGACCTGTCCTTTGCCTGGCCTTGACCTGTCCTTTGCCTGGCCTTGACCTGTCCCCATGCCCGGCCTTGACCTGTCCCTGCCCGGCCTTGACCTGTCCCCCTGCCCGGCCTTGACCTGCCTTGGCCTTGACCTGTCCCCTGCCCGGCCTTGACCTGTCCCCCTGCCCGGCCTTGACCTGTCCCCTGCCGTTTTGACCTGTCCCCCCCTGCCCGGCCTTGACCTGTCGTTTGCCTGGCCTTGACCTGTCCCTGCCCGCTGCCTGGCCTTGACCTGTTGTTTGCCTGGCCTTGACCTGTTGTTTACCTGGCCTTGACCTGTCCCCTGCCTGACCTGTTGTTTGCCTTGACCTGTTGTTTGACCTGGCCTTGACCTGTTGCCCGTTTACCTAGCCTTGACCTGTCCCTGCCTGGCCTTGACCTGTCCGTTTGACTGGCCTTGACCTGTCGTTTTGACCTGTTGTTTGGCCTTGACCTGTCCCCTGCCTGGCCTTTGACCTGTTGCCTGGCCTTGACCTGTCGTTTGTTTGTTTACCTAGCCTTTTGACCTGTCCCTGGCTGCCTGGCCTTTGACCTGTTGTTTGCCTGGCCTTGACCTGTCCCTGCCCGGGCCTTGACCTGTCCCCTGCCCGGCCTTGACCTGTCCCCTGCCCGGCCTTGACCTGTTCATTTGCCTGGCCTTGACCTGTCCCTGCTTGACCTGTTGCCTGGCCTTGACCTGTTGTTTACCTAGCCTGGCCTGGCCTTGGACCTGACCTGGCTGTTGTTTGCCCCTGTTGCCTTTTGACTGTCTGTCCCCTGGCCTTGACCTGTTGTTTGCCTGGCCTTGACCTGTCCTAGCCTTGACCTGTCCCCTGCCTGGCCTGACCTGTCCCCTGCCCGGTTTTGACCTGTCCCTGCTCGGCCTTGACCTGTCCCCCTGGCCTTGACCTGTCGTTGGCCTTGACCTGTCCCCTTGACCTGCCCCTCCCGGCCTTGACCTGCCGTTTGACCTGTCCCCTGGCCTTGACCTGCCGTTTGCCTGGCCTTGACCTGTCCCCTGCCTGGCCTTGACCTGTCGTTTCCCTGGCCTTGACCTGTCGTTTGCCTGGTTTTGACTTGTCGTTTGCCTGGCCTTGACCTGTCGTTTGCCTGGCCTTGACCTGTCCTTTGTCGTTTTGCCTGGCCTTGACCTGTCCCTTTGCCTGGCCTTGACCTGTTGTTTGCTGCTTGGCCTTGACCTGTCCTTTGCCTGGCCTTGACCTGTCCTTTGCCCGGCCTTGACCTGTCCTTTGCTTTGTCCCATGTCCGGCCTTGACCTGTCCTTTGACCTGTTGTTTGCCTTTGACCTGTCCCCTGCCTGGCCTTGACCTGTTGTTGCCTGGCCTTTTGACCTGTTGTTTGCCTAGCATTGACCTGTCCCCTGCCCGTTTGTCCTGACCTGCCCCTTGTTGGTCCCTTTGACCTGTCCCCTGCCCCTGGCCTTGACCTGTCCCTGCCCGGCCTTGACCTGTCCCTGCCCGGCCTTGACCTGTCCCCTGCCCGGCCTTGACCTGTCCCCTGCCCGGCCTTGACCTGTCCTTTGCCCGGCCTTGACCTGTCCCCTGCCCCTTTTGACCTGTCCTCTGCCCGGCCTTGACCTGTCCCCTCCTTTGACCTGTCCCTGCCTGGCCTTGACCTGTCCTAGCCTTGACCTGTTGTTTGCCTGGCCTTGACCTGTCGTTTGAATTTTGCCTGGGCCTTGACCTGTCCTCCTGTTTGCCTGGCCTTGACCTGTCGTTTGCCTGGCCTTGACCTGTCCCTGCCTGGTTTTGACCTGTCCTTTGCCTGGCCTTGACCTGTCCTTTGCCTGGCCTTGACCTGTCCTGGCTTTGCCTGGCCTTGACCACCTGTCCTGCTTTGGTTTTGACCTGTCCCCTGCCTGGCCTTGACCTGTCCCCCTGCCCGCCTTGACTTGTCTGTCCTTGACCTGTCCCTGGGCCTTGACCTGTCCCTTGACCTGTTGTTTACCTGGCCTTGACCTGTCCTTTGCCCAGCCTTGACCTGTTTACCTTTGCCCCTGCCTGGCCTTGACCTGTCTGGCCTTGACCTTTGCCTGGCCTTGACCTGTCCCTCTGGCCCGTTGTTTTGATTTGACCTGTTCGTTTTGACTGGCCTTGACCTGTCCCCTGCCCGGCCTTTGATTTGTCCTGCCTGGCCTTGACCTGTCCTTTGCCTGGCCTTGACCTGGCCTTGACCTGTCCTTTTGGTTTTGATTTGTTTGCCTGGCCTTGACCTGTCTTTTTGCCTGGCCTTGACCTGTCCCCCTTGACCTGGTTTTTGACTGTCGTTTGCCTGGCCTTGACCTGTCGGCCTTGACCTGTCCCCTGCCCGGCCTTGACCTGTCCTTGACCCCTGCCCGGCCTTGACCTGTCCTCTGCCCGGCCTTGACCTGTCCTCTGCCCGGCCTTGACCTGTCCCTGCCCGGCCTTTGACCTGTCCTTTGCCCGTTTGACCTGTCCTTTTTGGCCTTGACCTGTCCCCTGCCAGGCCTTTGCCTGGTTTTGACCTGTCGTTTGCCTGGCCTTGACCTGTCCTCTCTGCCCGGCCTTGACCTGGTTTTGACCTTGACCTGTCCCCTGCCCGCCTTGACCTTTTTGCCTGGCCTTGACCTGTCCCTCGGGTGCCTGGCCTTGACCTGTCCCTTTGCCTGGCCTTGACCTGTCCTTTGCCTGGCCTTGACCTGGCCTTGACCTGTCCTTTGCCTGGTCTTGACCTGTCCCTTTGACCTGCCTGCCTTGACCTGCCTGGCCTCGACCTGCCTTGACCTGTCCTTTGCCTGGTCTTGACCTGTCCCCTGCCCGGCCTTGACCTGTCCCCTGCCCGGCCTTGACCTGTCCCCTGCCCGGCCTTGACCTGTCCTTTGCCCGGCCTTGACCTGTCCTCTGCCCGGCCTTGACCTGTCCTCTGCCCGGCCTTGACCTGTCCCTTGCCTTGACCTGTCCTCTGCCCGGCCTTTTGACCTGTCCTTTGCCTGCCTCGGTCCTTTGACCTGTCCTCTGCCCGACCTGCCTTGACCTGTCCTTTGCCCGGCCTTGACCTGTCCTCTTGCCTGGCCTTGACCTGTCCTCTGCCCGGCCTTGACTGTCCTCTGCCCGGCCTTGACCTGTCCTCTGCCCGGCCTTGACCTGTAGTCTGCCTGGCCTTGACCTGTCCTTTGCCCGACCTTGACCTGTCCTCTGCCTGGCCTTGACCTGTCCCCTCTGCCTGGCCTTGACCTGTCCTTTGCCCGGCCTTGACCTGTCCCCTGCCTGCCCCCTGTTTTGTTAATAAACATCTGTGATTCGAACTGTCTACATCTTATCCTGAATCCTGATACTCATTTATGAGTAACCTCTAATGTAGAGGTTTATTTATGAAATATTACCAACAGTAGTTAAAAATTAAATGACCTGGAGAAGAGTCCCTAAGCAAGCTGGTCCTGGGGCTCTGTTCACAAACACAAACACCCACAGAGCCCCAGGACAGCAGCACAATTAGACCCAACCAAATCATGAGAAAATAAAAAGATAATTACTTGACACATTGGAAAGAATTTATTAAAAAAACATAACAAATGCTATTTGTCCCTAAACAGAGAGTACACAGTGGCAGAATACCTGACCACTGTGACTGACCCAAACTTAAGGAAAGCTTTGACAATGTACAGATTCAGTGAGCATAGCCTTGCTATTGAGAAAGGCTGCCGTAGGCAGACCTGGCTCTCAAGAGAAGACAGGCTATGTGCTCACTGCCCACAAAATGAGGTGGAAACTGAGCTGCACTTCCTAACCTCCTGCCAAATGTATTAGAGACACATATTTCCTACAAAGATTTTGAAAACAAACCCATTTTTGATAAACTCCTATGTACAGTGAATTCAGAAAGTATTCAGACCCTTATTATTTCCATGTTTTGTTATGTTACAGCCTTATTCTAAAATGTATTAAATATTTTTCCCCCTCATCAATCTACACACAATACCCATAATGACAAAGCGAAACAGGTTTTTAGAAATGTTTGCAAATTTATTTAAAAAAAAAGATAAAACAGAAATACCTTATTTATATAAGTATTCAGACTCTTTGCTATGAGACTCTAAATTGAGCTCAGGTGCATCCTGTTTCCATTGATTATCCCTGAGATGTTTCAACAACTTGATTGGAATCCACCTGTGGTAAATTCAATTGATTGGACATGATTTGGAAAGGCAAACACCTGTCTATATAAAAGGTCCCACAGATAAAAAATAAAAATAACTCAAGCCATGAGGTCGAAAGAATTGTCCGTAGAGCTCCGAAACAGTATTGGACCAGATATCAAATTCATTATAAAAGCTTTCTGTTAACTAAATAGAGAAAAAACACACATTTATCTCCTTGCATCCTTCTCCTCCACCCACCTGCTCTCCCCCTCCTCTTCTCCCCACTCCTCCCTCCTCCTCTCTCCTTCTCCGCCTTCCCCTCTTCCCACCCTCCCTACTCCTCTCCCCCCTCCTCCTCCTCCCGCACTCCCCCACCTTCTTCTGCCCCCCTCCTCCCACCTCCTCTGACCAACAAAAAAACATTCTGCATTGAAGGTCCCCAAGAACACGGTGGCCTCCATCATTCTTAAACCACCAAATTTGGAACCACTGTTGTGAAACCTATACACAGTTTTACTCAAACTAAATGAATCATTGTTTTATTAACCACTGGAGAGGTTCCAACAAACTTGATGTGCCATATTAGTACACGTCTGTCAGGAGCTCTTCCGGGGCAGTCCCGTTAGTTCTCTTATATCCTGCAGACAAGTTATATTTGCATGATTTTAGCTTGTAATTAATTCATCTTTAACATTTGCTATATTCATATGACCGACAAAATACGGGTTCAAATGAAATCATAGTTTATTTGTCACGTGCGCCGAATACAACAGGTGTAGGTAGACCTTACAGTGAAATGCTGAATACAACAGGTGTAGTAGACCTCACAGTGAAATGCTGAATACAACAGGTGTAGACCTTACAGTGAAATGCTGAATACAACAGGTGTAGGTAGACCTTACAGTGAAATGCTGAATACAACAGGTGTAGTAGACCTCACAGTGAAATGCTGAATACAACAGGTGTAGACCTTACAGTGAATTGCTAACTTACAGGCTCTAACCAATAGTGCAAAAATGGTGTTAGGTGAACAATAGGTAAGTAAAGAAATAAAACAACAGTAAAAAGACAGGCTACATACAGTAGAGAGGCTATATACAGTAGAGAGGCTATATACAGTAGACAGGCTATATACAGTAGAGAGACTATATACAGTAGAGGGGCTATATACAGTAGAGAGGCTATATACAGTAGAGAGGCTATATACAGTAGAGAGGCTATATACAGTAGAGGCTATATACAGTAGAGAGGCTATATACAGTAGAGAGGCTATATACAGTAGAGATGCTACATACAGTAGAGAGGCTACATACAGTAGAGATGCTACATACAGTAGAGGCTATATACAGTAGAGAGGCTATATACAGTAGAGAGGCTATGTACAGTAGAGAGGCTATATACAGACACCGGTTAGTCAGACTGATTGAGGTAGTATGTAGATCTGGTTAAAGTGACTATGCATATATGATGAACAAAGAGTAGCAGTAGCGTAAAAGAGGGGTTGGCGGGTGGTGGGTGGCAGGACACAATGCAGATAGCCCAGTTAGCCAATGTGCGGGAGCACTGGTTGGTCGGGCTAATTGAGGTAGTATGTACATGAATGTATAGTTAAAGTGACTGTGCATATATGATAAACAGAGAGTAGCAGCAGTTTAAAAGAGGGGTTGGGGACACACACAATGCAAATAGTCCGGGTAGCCATTTGATTACCTGTTCAGGAGTCTTATGGCTTGGGGGTAAAAACTGTTGAGAAGCCTTTTTGTCCTAGACTTGGCACTCCGGCTTTCCATAGTAAAGAGAACAGTAGTAAAGATAATTTTTGAGGATCTCTTTTTAGTTTCCTGAGGGGGAATAAGCTTTGTTGTCTTTGTTTGTCTTCACAATTATCTTGGTGTGTCTCTGACCTCCTCCGTATAGGCTGTCTCATCATTGTTGGTGATCAGGCCTACCACTGTTGTGTTGTCAGCAAACTTAATGATGGTGTTGGAGTCATTTTTGGCCATGCAGTCGTGGGTGAACAGGGAGTACAGGAGGGGACTAAGTACGCACCCCTGAGGGGCCCCAATGTTGAGGATCAGCGTGGCAGATGTGTTGTTGCCTACTCTTAACACCTGGGGGCGCCCCATCAGGAAGTCCAGGATCCAGTTGCAGAGGGAGGTGTTTAGTCCCAGGGTCCTTAGATTAGTGATGAGCTTTGTGGGCACTATTGTGTTGAACGCTGATCTGTAGTCAATGAATAGCATTCTCACATAGGTGTTCCTTTTGTCCAGGTGGGAAAGGGCAGTGTGATTGTGATTGAGTTGCGTCATCTGTGGTTATGGTGGCGCTGTATGCGAATTTGAGTGGGTCTAAGATATCCGGGATGATGGTGTTGATTATTGAGTTATTACCAGCCTTTCAAAGCACTTCATGGCTCCCGACGTGAGTGCGACAGGGTGGAAGTCATTTAAGCAGGTTACCTTTGCTTTCATGGGCAAAGGGTCAGGGAGAGATTGAAAATGTCAATGAAGACACACACTTTGAGTACACGTCCTGGTAAACCATCTGGCCCCGTGGCCTTGTGAATGTTAACCTGTTTAACCGTTTGCGTGTAGGGGGCAGTATTTTTACCCATTTGTTTGGATAAACCCAAATGAAACGGCCTATTTCTCAGCCCCAGAATCTAGAATATGCATAAAATTGTCAGATTAGGATAGAAAACACTCTAAAGTTTCCAAAACTGTCAAAATATTGTCTGTGAGTATAACAGAACTGATATTAAAGGTGAAAACCTGAGGAAAAATCCAATCAGGAAGTGCCTCTTATTTTAAAACCTCTCTGTTCCTATGCATGTCTATCCTCCATTTAAAGGGATATCAGCCAGATTCCTTTTTCTACGGCTTCCCTAAGGTGTCCACAGTCTTTAGACATAGTTTCAGGCTTTTATTTTGAAAAATTAGCGTGAAAGATCACATTGGGTAAGTGGATAGGTGGGGGCTCTCAGAGTGAGTTTTGCGCAAAAGAGTGAAGCGGCCATTGTTCCTCCCGGTGTTATTGAAAAACCTACACACCCGTTTGATATATTATCGAATATATATATTAAAAACAAACTGAGGATTGATTATAAAAACGTTTGACATGTTTCTGTGGACATTACGGATACTATTTGGAATATACATCTGCGTTGTCGTGACCGCTCTTTCCTGTGGATTTCTGAACATAACGCCACAAAGAAACTGAGGTATTTTGGGAAATAATCTTTATGGAACAAAAGGAACATTTGTTGTGTAACTGGGAGTCTTGTGAGTGAAAACATCCGAAGATAATCAAAGGTAAACGATTAATTTGTTTGATTTTCGTGACCAAGCGACCTGATGCTAAGTGTACATAATGTTATGTTATGCTATCGATAAACTTACACAAACGCTTGTATTGCTTTCGCTGTAAAGCATAATTTCAAAATCTGAGACGAGAGGTGGATTAACAAAAGGCTAAACTGTGTTTTGCAATATTGCACTTGTGATTTCATGAATATGAATATTTTTTAGTAATATTATTTGACTGTGGCGCTATGCTATTCAGCGGTTGCTGATGACAATTATCCCGCTACCGGGATGGGTAGCGTCAACAAGTTAAAGGTCTTACTCACATCGGCTATGGAGAGCATTATCACAGTTGTCCGGAACAGCTGGTGCTCTCATGCATGCTTCAGTGTTGCTGTATGTTGACATGTTGACCAGAAAGCTTCCGGCGCCGACAGAGATGGCCGCCTCGCTTCGCATTCCTAGGAAACTATGCAGTATTTTATTTTTTTTACGTGTCATTTCTTACATTGGTACCCCAGGTAATCTTAGGTTTCATTACATACAGTCGGGAGGATTGGATATAAGAGCAACGTCAACTCACCAACATTTCGACCAGGAATACGACTTTTCCGAAGCGGATCCTCTGTTTGGTCCACCACCCAGGACAATGGATCGGATACCAGCAGGCGACTCAAAACAACGGCGCCGCAAAAGGGGCAGACGAAGTGGTCTTCTGGTCAGGCTCCGGAGACGGGCACATCACTCCCTAGCATACTACTCGCCAATGTCCAGTCTCTTGACAACAAGATTGATGAAATCCGAGCAAGGGTAGCATTCCAGAGGGACATCAGAGACTGTAACGTTCTTTGCTTCACAGAAACATGGCTCACTCGAGACACA
Source organism: Oncorhynchus tshawytscha (assembly GCF_018296145.1). NCBI lineage: Eukaryota > Metazoa > Chordata > Actinopteri > Salmoniformes > Salmonidae > Oncorhynchus > Oncorhynchus tshawytscha. The sequence continues at coordinate 95,298 of NW_024609075.1, read as the reverse complement.
CTATCGGAGTCGGTACAGCCACCTGGTTTCTTCACGCATCGCGCCGACAGAAACAAGCATCTCTCTGGTAAGAAGAGGGGCGGGAGGGTATGCCTTATGATTAATGTGACGTGATGTGATCATAACAACATACAGGAATTCAAGTCATTTTGTTCAAATCAAATCAAATTTATTTATAAAGCCTTTCGTACATCAGCTGATATCTCAAAGTGCTGTACAGAAACCCAGCCTAAAACCCCAACAGCAAGCAATGCAGGTGTAGAAGCACGGTGGCTAGGAAAAACTCCCTAGAAAGGCCAAAACCTAGGAAGAAACCTAGAGAGGAACCAGGCTATGAGGGGTGGCCAGTCCTCTTCTGGCTGTGCCGGGTAGAGATTATAACAGAACATGGCCAAGATGTTCAAATGTTCATAAATGACCAGCATGGTCAAATAATAGTAATCACAGTAGTTGTCGAGGGTGCAGCAAATCAGCACCTCAGGAGTAAATGTCAGTTGGCTTTTCATAGCCGATCATTAAGATTATCTCTGCCACTCCTGCTGTCTCTAGAGAGTTGAAAACAGCAGGTCTGGGACAGGTAGCACGTCCGGTGAACAGGTCAGGATTCCATAGCCGCAGGCAGAACAGTTGAAACTGGAGCAGCAGCATGGCCAGGTGGACTGGGGACAGCAAGGAGTCATCATGCCAGGTAGTCCTGAGGCATGGTCCTAGGGCTCAGGTCCTCCGAGAGAAAGAGAGAATTAGAGAATTAGAGAGAGCATACTTAAATTCACACAGGCCACTGGATAAGACAGGAGAAGTACTCCAGATATAACAAACTGACCCTACCCCGACACAAACTACTGCAGCATAAATACTGGCTGAGGCTGAGACAGGAGGGGTCAGGAGACACTGTGGCCCCATCCGATGACACCCCGGACAGGGCCAAAAAGGAAGGATATAACCCCACACACTTTGCCAAAGCACAGCCCCCACACCACTAGAGGGATATCTTCAACCACCAACTTACCATCCTGAGACAAGGCTGAGTATAGCCCACAAAGATCTCTGCCATGGCACAACCCAAGGGGGGGCGCCAACCCAGACAGGAAGATCACGTCAGTGACTCAACCCACTCAAGTGACGCACCCCTCCTAGGGACGGCATGAGCACCAGTAGAGCACCAGTAAGCCAGTGACCCCTGTAATAGGGTTAGAGGCAGAGAATCCCAGTGGAAAGAGGGGAACCGGCCAGGCAGAGACAGCAAGGGCGGTTCGTTGCTCCAGAGCCTTTCCGTTCACCTTCCCACTCCTGGGCCAGACTACACTCAATCATATGACCCACTGAAGAGATGAGTCTTCAGTAAAGACTTAAAGGTTGAGACCGAGTCTGCGTCTCTCATAATCCACAGCTTCTGGTTGGGATATGTATGTACGATCACTGTGGGGACAATGTCGTCGATGCACTTATTGATGAAGCCGGTGACTGAAGTGATTTACCATTGGATGAATCCCAGAACATATTCCAGTCTGTGCAATACAATCCTGTAGTGTAGCATCTGCGTCATCTGACCACTTCCGTATTGAGCGAGTCACTGGTACTTTACTTTTTTACACAAAATATTGGTACTTTGGGCCCAATTTGGACATTTTCACTTAGGGCTGTACTCACTTTTGTTGCCAGCGGTTTAGACATTAATGGATGTGTGTTGAGTTATTTTGAGGGGACAGCAAATGTACACTGTTATACAAGCTGTACACTCACTACTTTACATTGTAGCAAAGTGTCATTTCTTCAGTGTTGTCACATGAAAAGATATACTCAAATATTTACAAAAATGAGAGGGGTGTACTCACTTTTGTGATATACTGTATATCTGTATATCCAAAAAAATCTCAGTTTACATTGGCCCCTTACGTGCAGTAATGTTTTGATTCCAAAACATCCGGTGATTTTGCAGAAATACTCACAATAAACATTGATAAAAGATGCAAGTGTTATTCACATAATTAAAGATAGACTTCTCCTTAATGCAACCGCTGTGTCAGATTCTTTTTTAAACTTTACGGAAAAAGCATAATCTGAGAACGGCGCTCAGAGCCCAATCCAGCCAGAGAAATATCCGCCATTTTGGAGTCAACAGAAGTTGGAAATAACACCATAAATATTAACTTACCTTTGATGATCTTCGTCAGAAGGCACTCCCAGGAATCCCAGTTCGACAATAAATTACTGATTTGTTCCACAAAGTCCATCATTTATGTCCAAATAGCCACTTGTTGTTAGCGTGTTCAGCCCACTAATTCATCTTCATGAGGCGCGAGCACTTCGTCCAGACAAAAAGTTCCGTTACAGGTCGTAGAAACAAGTCAAACGATGTATGGAATCAATCTTTAAGATGTTTTTAACATAAAACATCAATAATGTTCCAACCGGAGAATTCCTTTGTCTGAAGAAAAGCACTGGAACGAGAGGTAACTCTGTCGGGAACACGCGTCATGAGACCAAGGATCTCTGCCAGACCACTGACTCAAAGAGGTCTCATGAGCCCCTCCTTTATAGTAGAATCCTCAAACCAGTTTCTAAAGACGGTTGACATCTAGTGGAAGCCTTAGCAAATGCAACTTTATCCATAACCCACTGTGTATTCGGTAGGCCAAGCTTTGAAAAACTACAAACCTCAGATGTCCCACTTCCTGGTTGGATTTTTCTCAGGTTTTCGCCTGCCATATGAGTTCTGTTATACTCACAGACATCATTCAAACAGTTTTAGAAACTTCAGAGTGTTTTCTATCCAATACTAATAATAATATGCATATATTAGCATCTGGGCATCTGGGACTGAGTTGGAGGCAGTTCACTCTGGGCACGCTATTCATCCAAAAGTGAAAATGCTGCCCCCTATCCCAAAAAGGTTTTAACCCTACCCAGAGAGAGACCCCTTAACCCTACCCAGAGAGAGACCCCTTAACCCTACCCAGAGAGAGACCCCCCTACCCAGAGAGACCCCTAACCCTACCCAGAGAGAGACCGCCCCCTAACCCTACCCAGAGAGAGACCGCCCTAACCCTACCCAGAGAGAGACCGCCCTAACCCTACCCAGAGAGAGACCGCCCTAACCCTACCCAGAGAGAGACCCCCTCCCAGACCCTAACCCTAGAGAGAGACCCCTTAACCCTACCTAGAGAGAGACCCCCTTAACCTTACCCAGAGAGACCCCCTAACCCTACCCAGAGAGAGACCCCCTCAACCCTACCCAGAGAGAGACCCTTAACCCTACCTAGAGACCCCCTTAACCCTACCTAGAGAGAGACCCCTTAACCCTACCCAGAGAGAGACCCCCTAACCCTACCCAGAGAGAGACCCCCTCAACCCTACCCAGAGAGAGACCCCTTAACCCTACCTAGAGAGAGACCCCCTAACCCTACCCAGAGAGAGACCCCCTTAACATTACCCAGAGAGACCCCCTCAACCCTACCCAGAGAGAGACCCCTGTATATTATCATCTAAACTGTATATTATTATCTAAACTGTATATCACTATATTATCATCTAAACTGTATATCACTATATTATCATCTAAACTGTATATTATCATCTAAACTGTATATCACTGTATATTATCATCTAAACTGTATATTACTGTATAATATCTAAACTCTACTGTATATCACCATCTAAAGTGTATATTACTGTATAATATCTAAACTCTATATCTGTAAAATCTTTAACAAAAGCAACGTGTAACTGTTACTGTGTTTGTTAGGCCATTACCACGATTGGCTAGTAGTAGACTAGAAAACAGACCCATTGAACTATGTACTAGAGATATACTATACTGTACAGAACACAGACCACAGTAAACTAGTACTGTACAGAACACAGACCACAGTAAACTAGTACTGTACAGACCACAGTAAACTAGTAAAGAACACAGTAAACTAGTACTGTACAGACCACAGTAAACTAGTACTGTACAGAACACAGTAAACTAGTACTGTACAGACCACAGTAAACTAGTACTGTACAGACCACAGTAAACTAGTACTGTACAGACCACAGTAAACTAGTACTGTACAGACCACAGTAAACTAGTACTGTACAGACCACAGAAAACTAGTACTGTACAGACCAAAAAACTAGTACTGTACAGAACACAGACCCCAGTAAACTAGTACTGTACAGAACACAGACCCATACCACAGTGTTTAAATCACAGTTTTTATTCATACTAGAGAAGAAACCTGTCCTTCTAACATGTCCTTCTGCCCAAACCGAAAGGTTAATCTTTTCAGTACTGAGAGTCTGCATCCTGACTGGCCAATAAGGGGTAGAGTTTCATGTGGAACACATTGCCATTGGTCCTTGTTGTCACACAGTGTTTGTTTGGTAACAGCATTAGAAAGATCTGAAAACAAAATAATAAACCTAGGGGCTACGTCCCAAATGGCCCTCTAGTCCCTACGGCATGCACTTATTCTGACCAGAGCTCTATGGACACCCTGGTCAACAGTAGTGCACTAATATATATATATATATATATATATATATATATATATACTACTGGGATTAGAGCTCTGGTGCCATTTGGGATTATATATATAGGGATTAGGGACACACTTCTGACATAGTTTAACATGTTCACTGTTCAGAAAGAAATATAGAAAGTAGAACAGGAACGACTCTCTGACCTGTAGAATAAGGAATCTGTAGTCATATCTCCATCTGCTGAACGCTATTGTACTATTGGTTCATGATCAGAGACGTGTAGATTCTCCTCCCCCCCCCTCGGAGTTTTACCAGTGTCTGAAATGGCACCCTATTCTCTATGTAGTGTGCTACCGATGGCCGGGCCTTGGTCAAATGTAGTGCACCCTATTCTCTATGTAGTGTGCTACCGATGGCCGGGCCTTGGTCAAATGTAGTGCACTTTACAGTAAATAGGATGGCAATTCAGACACTTCACATTATCCTCCCCAGAATACAGACAGGGAGCCATCACCAGATGTCTGTCCTTCAACTATGGTAATAACGTTTAAAAATATATATATATATATATATATATAATCCCCCCCGCAAAAGTCTAAACAAGCATTAGAAACTATCAGTAAACTAGTCATTGTTCAAAACCATAAAAAACTGATTGTCAGAAAAGAGTCTTTGAATGTAACATCCCCAGAAAAATAGTTAGAAAGAGGACAAAGTCCCAGCCGGTCCATGGCAGGCGGTGTCGTCTCAGAATTCACTTCCTGATGACGATCAGTAGTACTTCTTGTCTCACAGGAAGTTGACACCGTCTTCATGGGGGATACAAAAATAGAGACTTCTATGTTCGTATAAAAGTAAACCATCGAATAAATCATACAGGTTTTGTCATAGTAACCGTCACAACCGTTAAGCCCAGGACTACGTGTTCGCGAGTCACGTGGTTGTGACGAGGCACTTGTGTTTCTGTATGTATCCTTCCATCAGAGAGATACGTAAAGAGGAAGGAAGTAGTCCCTTCTGTCACAGTTTAAAGGATACTCCCCATGAGGGGGAGTGAATGAGTGTACACACTGGGAGAGTCCACTTCAGATGGGCTGTAGGTCGGTCAACTTCACTCCCTGTGGACACACAATATTTCAATTTAGCAAGTGTTGACTGACGTCGATGCGACACATTTAGCAAAATAGTGAAGATTATAAAAATTACCCAGCCACCATCAACACAGTTCACAACCTTCCCCAGCCAAAACCCTCCACTCCAAACCAACAGTGACTTAATCAGTAACATCTTAATATACATATATATATATTTATTTCACAAACAAGTTCGATTTGTCCCCTTCCAAAACCAACAGTGATTAAAACATTCTATATCACAATTAAGACCAATGAATTAATTGCCAATTAGCACCCCGTTTGTGACCAATTAAGTCCAGGTGAGTAGCTGGGTGTTAGTGGGTTAGACACACAGACCGGAGGGGAGGCGTTTCTCTACTCACACAGACCAGACAGGTAGGTATCAATGCAATAAAATACTAGGCTGTTCCAGGGAGGAGAGAGCGGAGGGACAGAGTTAGATAATAGTTGGTGTGATAGATAAATAGATCTCTCTCTGTGTGTGTTTTGTCTACCTTTTGTCTGCTGTTCATCCAGCTCTTGATGGTGGGTACCAGTATTGAACCCAGTAGGATCTGAGCAGGGTGATAGATGAGGAGAGGGACGGAGATCAGAGAGAGATGCTCATACCCCTCAAAAACGATCTTTAACATGGGTATACCTGGAGAGAGGAAAGAGGGGAGAAGAGGAGAGAAGAGAGGGAGAAGAGGGAGGAAGAGGGAGAAGAGGTAAAGAAAGAATTTATATTACCAATTGAGAAACACAAGCTTAGCTTGATCCATTTCTGTATCATTTTCATGGTGTTACTGGATTTGATCAAATTCCCAATATTTGTTATTGACATAATAGGTGCATTGAGTCTTTGCAGGTTAGTGTTGGCCAACTAGCACATTTATGTTAGCAAGAGATCCGAGTTCCTGGTTGTATCCGTGTCCAGAAACCAGAATAAACATTTAGTTGTTGCTATGATTTGCACCCCCTCCCTTCTCTCATCAAGGGTTTTTACATAAGTTTCAATTCTGATTTAGACTCCATTTTGTCTCCTGCTTCCTGATCCGCTTTAACAACATTTCTCATCCTTGTTTCCTCGAGCAGATAAACACCCCCATTTCTTTTTTCTTTTTTTTTTTACAAACACAACTACTCAGTGAAAGATATTTTCTAAACCTTGGGTTTTTTTCAGACCCCATTCAGAGGAGGAAAAAGAAGAAAAAAAAATTAAAATATACTAAAATACAAAAAAAAAAAAAAAAAAAATTTTTTTTTAAATATTTTTTTTAAATTTAAAAAATAATAAAAATAAATAAATCGGGAAATCTTTCAGACATGAGAAACAAGACGTACTCTCTAGACTAAATCAAGATACCTTCTAAGCTTCCATCTCGGACTCCGCTGGTGGTCCTTCTAAAGAAAATGTTGGACAACAGTAAAAATGCACTAAAAGGGTACAAATTCCTCTTCTTCTTTAAGTCTGACTCAGGCATCATTAACTGAGAAGATAAGTGGTGCTTTAAAAAAAAAAAAACATATTATCATCTCTGCAGACTTTTTATTTGAGAGAAGAAGAAAAAAACCCCAGTGGTTTAAATTGACCTTGGACTTCCAGGTCAGTCAATTGACTGCTCTTCCCTCTGCCTGCCTTGAGGGTTAACACGTCAACTTCTAGTGAATCGGTTTTCATTTCAGCAATTCACTAACTGTGATGTGCTAGATGCCTCGCTTAAGATTGATGTAATAATAATAATCATCATCTACTGGAGCTGATATGCTTAATCCATTTCTGCTGCAGCTCTCTGCCCCCCTAACGATTATATCTAGTACTATCCCCAAGGTTTGGAAGGAGGCCCAGGTACTCCCCCTAACTACGATGATATCTAGTACTATCCCCAAGGTTTGGAAGGAGGCCCAGGTACTCCCCCTAACTACGATTATATCTAGTACTATCCCCAAGGTTTGGAAGGAGGCCCAGGTACTCCCCTAACTACGATTATATCTAGTACTATCCCCAAGGTTTGGAAGGAGGCCCAGGTACTCCCCTAACTACGATTATATCTAGTACTATCCCCAAGGTTTGGAAGGAGGCCCAGGTACTCCCCTAACTACGATTATATCTAGTACTATCCCCAAGGTTTGGAAGGAGGCCCAGGTACTCCCCTAACTACGATGATATCTAGTACTATCCCCAAGGTTTGGAAGGAGGCCCAGGTACTCCCCTAACTACGATGATATATCTAGTACTATCCCCAAGGTTTGGAAGGAGGCCCAGGTACTCCCCCTAACTACGATTATATCTAGTACTATCCCCAAGGTTTGGAAGGAGGCCCAGGTACTCCCCTAACTACGATTATATCTAGTACTATCCCCAAGGTTTGGAAGGAGGCCCAGGTACTCCCCTAACTACGATTATATCTAGTACTATCCCCAAGGTTTGGAAGGAGGCCCAGGTACTCCCCCTAACTACGATTATATCTAGTACTATCCCCAAGGTTTGGAAGGAGGCCCAGGTACTCCCCTAACTACGATTATATCTAGTACTATCCCCAAGGTTTGGAAGGAGGCCCAGGTACTCCCCTAACTACGATTATATCTAGTACTATCCCCAAGGTTTGGAAGGAGGCCCAGGTACTCCCCTAACTACGATTATATCTAGTACTATCCCCAAGGTTTGGAAGGAGGCCCAGGTACTCCCCCAAGGTAACTACGATTATATCTAGTACTATCCCCAAGGTTTGGAAGGAGGCCCAGGTACTCCCCTAACGATTATATCTAGTACTATCCCCAAGGTTTGGAAGGAGGCCCAGGTACTCCCCTAACTACGATTATATCTAGTACTATCCCCAAGGTTTGGAAGGAGGCCCAGGTACTCCCCTAACTACGATTATATCTAGTACTATCCCCAAGGTTTGGAAGGAGGCCCAGGTACTCCCCCAAGGTAATGATTATATCTAGTACTATCCCCAAGGTTTGGAAGGAGGCCCAGGTACTCCCCTAACTACGATGATATCTAGTACTATCCCCAAGGTTTGGAAGGAGGCCCAGGTACTCCCCCTAACGATTATATCTAGTACTATCCCCAAGGTTTGGAAGGAGGCCCAGGTACTCCCCTAACGATTATATCTAGTACTATCCCCAAGGTTTGGAAGGAGGCCCAGGTACTCCCCCTAATGATTATATCTAGTCCTATCCCCAAGGTTTGGAAGGAGGCCCAGGTACTCCCCTAATGATTATATCTAGTACTATCCCCAAGGTTTGGAAGGAGGCCCAGGTACTCCCCTAACCTGACGATTATATCTAGTACTATCCCCAAGGTTTGGAAGGAGGCCCAGGTACTCCCCTAACGATTATATCTAGTACTATCCCCAAGGTTTGGAAGGAGGCCCAGGTACTCCCCTAACGATTATATCTAGTACTATCCCCAAGTTTGGAAGGAGGCCCAGGTACTCCCCTAACATCATTACTATCCCCAAGGTTTGGACATATGCCCAGTCTCCCCCATCATGATATCTAGTACTCCCGGTCTCAGGAGGCGGATAACTCTGGAAATTCCTTTGGTGTCTGGACGGAGTTAATCAGCTTTTAGTAACAATTTTCAAAATGTTTGGAATGTGATGTCCTGGTGCCTCTTGGGTAATTCAGTAAGCTGATTGAAGGATCCCAGGTACTACTGATGAATGTGATGTCCTGGTGCCTCTTGGGTAATTCAGGAAGCTGATTGAGGATCTTATTACTGATGAATGTGATGTCCTGGTGCTTCTTGGGTACTATCCCCAAGGATATCTAGTACTATCCCCAAGGAAGGAGGCCCAGGTCAGGAAGCTGATTGAGGATCTTACTACTGATGAATGTGTTTGTTAATGAACGTATTTTATTTTTCTTGGTGCTTGCATTTTGATTTTTATTTATTTCTATCCCCAAGCTTCTGGAAGGAGGCCCTTGGTCTCCCCTAGTTATATCTAGTACTATCCCCAAGAAAAAATAAGGAGGCCCAGGTAAATTAAAAATAAATGTAAAAATATGGAAGGAGGCCCAATACTGTCCGCTTATATCTAGTACTATCAGGGGAAGGAGGCCCAGGTACTCCCCTAACGATTATATCTGTACACAGAACATGATAGCTACTGTGTCAGCTTTAGACATAAAAGTCACCCCCCTCCTACGGTCTCAGGAGAGGATAATCTGGAAATTCCTTTGATGAACACAACAATTTTCATAAATGTGATCACTGGTGCCTCTTGGGTAATTCAGGAAGACATTTTGAGGATCTTATGGACAGAGCCCCATAATGTCCTGGTGCCTCTGTACAGATTCAGAGCCCCATTGAGGATCTTAGACTGATGAATGTGATGCCCCATAATGCTTCCAGAGAGTGACTGGACTGTACAGATGGACAGAGCCCCATTGAGGATCTTACACTGATGAATGTGACTGTTAGATGAACAGAGCCCCATAATTTTTCTTGGTGCTTGCATTTTGTATTTTTAGATTTCTGAACAGGCCCATCTGTAAAAAAAAGAGTGACCTTGGTCTCAGTTGAACAGAAAAAAATAATAAAAGAGGTGAAATTAAAGAAATGTAAAAAAAATATTAAATACTGTCCGCAGGGTGAGAGATTTGACTGTAGCACAGAACAGAGCCCCTGTAATCAGCTGGACTGTACAATGAACAGACTGCCCCCTAATCCCAGAGCGAGATCTGAAACTGATGAACACACACATAAAACATCACAGAGTGAGTATATTAGAAGACATTTTACAGATGAGATGAACAGAGCCCCATAATCCCAGAGAGTGACTGTACAGATGAACAGAGCCCCATAATCCCAGAGAGTGACTGTACAGATGAACAGAGCCCCATAATCCCAGAGAGTGACTGTACAGATGAACAGAGCCCCATAATCCCAGAGAGTGACTGTACAGATGAACAGAGCCCCATAATCCCAGAGAGTGACTGTACAGATGAACAGAGCCCCATAATCCCAGAGAGTGACTGTACAGATGAACAGAGCCCCATAATCCCAGAGAGTGACTGTACAGATGAACAGAGCCCCATAATCCCAGAGAGTGACTGTACAGATGAACAGAGCCCCATAATCCCAGAGAGTGACTGTACAGATGAACAGAGCCCCATAATCCCAGAGAGTGACTGTACAGATGAACAGAGCCCCATAATCCTAGAGAGTGACTGTACAGATGAACAGAGCCCCATAATCCCAGAGAGTGACTGTACAGATGAACAGAGCCCCATAATCCCAGAGAGTGACTGTACAGATGAACAGAGCCCCATAATCCCAGAGAGTGACTGTACAGATGAACAGAGCCCCATAATCCCAGAGAGTGACTGTACAGATGAACAGAGCCCCATAATCCTAGAGAGTGACTGTACAGATGAACAGAGCCCCATAATCCTAGAGTGACTGTACAGATGAACAGAGCCCCATAATCCTAGAGAGTGACTGTACAGATGAACAGAGCCCCATAATCCTAGAGAGTGACTGTACAGATGAACAGAGCCCCATAATCCCAGAGAGTGACTGTACAGATGAACAGAGCCCCATAATCCTAGAGAGTGACTGTACAGATGAACAGAGCCCCATAATCCCAGAGAGTGACTGTACAGATGAACAGAGCCCCATAATCCTAGAGAGTGACTGTACAGATGAACAGAGCCCCATAATCCCAGAGAGTGACTGTACAGATGAACAGAGCCCCATAATCCCAGAGAGTGACTGTACAGATGAACAGAGCCCCATAATCCTAGAGTGACTGTACAGATGAACAGAGCCCCATAATCCCAGAGAGTGACTGTACAGATGAACAGAGCCCCATAATCCTAGAGAGACTGTACAGATGAACAGAGCCCCATAATCCTAGAGAGTGACTGTACAGATGAACAGAGCCCCATAATCCTAGAGAGTGACTGTACAGATGAACAGAGCCCCATAATCCTAGAGAGTGACTGTACAGATGAACAGAGCCCCATAATCCTAGAGAGTGACTGTACAGATGAACAGAGCCCCATAATCCTAGAGTGACTGTACAGATGAACAGAGCCCCATAATCCTAGAGTGTGACTGTACAGATGAACAGAGCCCCATAATCCTAGAGTGTGACTGTACAGATGAACAGAGCCCCATAATCCTAGAGTGTGACTGTACAGATGAACAGAGCCCCATAATCCTAGAGTGTGACTGTACAGATGAACAGAGCCCCATAATCCTAGAGAGTGACTGTACAGATGAACAGAGCCCCATAATCCTAGAGAGTGACTGTACAGATGAACAGAGCCCATAATCCTAGAGAGTGACTGTACAGATGAACAGAGCCCCATAATCCTAGAGAGTGACTGTACAGATGAAGAGCCCCATAATCCTAGAGTGACTGTACAGATGAACAGAGCCCCATAATCCTAGAGAGTGACTGTACAGATGGACAGAGCCCCATAATCCTAGAGAGTGACTGTACAGATGGACAGAGCCCCATAATCCTAGAGAGTGACTGTACAGATGGACAGAGCCCCATAATCCTAGAGTGACTGTACAGATGAACAGAGCAACAGCATGACAGTAGCAGTACTACAGTATAACACTAGAGGCCGCAGCATGACAGTAACAGTACTACAGTATAACACTAGAGGCCGCAGCATGACAGTAACGGTACTACAGTATAACACTAACAGTACTATTAAACTCACTGTGTGGAGAAGACAAACGTCAACAGCATGAAGCTCAGCTGGATGCAGAATACTGGGGAGAGACAACGCATCAGATTAGAGGGTTTAGACGGAACTCAGACAGAGACAGAGCGAGAGACAGACACACAGAGAGACAGAAATACTCACTGATGAAGGTGATGAGCAGCAGGCTGAGGTGGTCCAGTTCAATATCCGGGTTAGAGAAGGTCTCACAGAAGGTGGTGTAAATGATCATCAGGAGAACCAAAGAACTGATGACTCCAAACGGAGGTTTCCTCCTCTCGAGCCAGTCCCTCAGGAACCGCCGGGACACCTGGGATACATAGTGGCTATAAGGGCTTTATAGAGGTGTTATAGACTCCCAAAGAAGGTCTCCTCTCTAGCTAGTCTGTCAGGAAATCTGTTTTTATAAAGTTTATAAATGATTTACAACAGGTTTATAAAGTGGTTAAACGGGGTATTATTTGTGGCTTTTAACAGGATTATGAAGTGGTTAAACGGGGTATTATTTGGGGCTTTTATCAGGATTATGAAGTGGTTAAACGGGGTATTATTTGTGGCTTTTATCAGGATTATGAAGTGGTTAAACGGGGTATTATTTGTGGCTTTTATCAGGATTATGAAGTGGTTAAACGGGGTATTATTTGTGGCTTTTATCAGGATTATGAAGTGGTTAAACGGGGTATTATTTGTGGCTTTTAACAGGATTATGAAGTGGTTAAGCGGGGTATTATTTGGGTTAACAGGTTTATAAAGGTTTTGTAATCTGTGTACTGACGTTGCACAGGATGAAGGGTTTAAAAATACTAAAAAGGTGTTATATTTCTGTATAGGCTTTATAAAACAGGCTCTATAAACTGTACTGACCTGTCCTAGGATGAGAGGAACGACCACAGTCATGAAAAGCTGAGAGAAGATGGAGGAGAAAGGGACAGAGGATGACGAGCCCAGCTGGAAGAGAGGATGAACAAGGGATGAGAATGTGTCAACATATCAGGTACTGGCATTGATTATAAAACTCTTTCAGTAGCAGTATGAAACCCCTTGGGGACCTCTGGAGCTCTGTCAGAGTGACCATCAGGTTCTTGGTCACCTCCCTGACCATGCCCTTCTCCCCTGATTGCTCAGTTTGGCTGGGTGGCAAGCTCTAGGAAGAGTCTTGGTGGTTCCAAACCTCTTCCATTTAAGACTGATGGAGGCCACTGTGTTCTTGGGGACCTTCAATACTGCAGAAATGTTTTGGTACCCTTCCCCAGATCTGTGCCTCGACACAATCTTGTCTCTGAGCTCTACGGACAATTCCTTCTACCTCATGGCTTGGTTTTTGCTCTGACATGCACTGTCAACTGTGGGACCTTATATAGACAGGTGTGTGCCTTTTCCAAATCATGTCCAATCAATTGAATTTACCACAGGTGGACTCCAATCAAGTTGTAGAAACATCTCAAGGATGATCAATGGAAACAGGATCCACCTGAGCTCAATTTCAAGTCCCATAGCAAAGAGTCTGAATACTTATTACAGAAGGTATCAGTTTATTTTTTAAATAGATTTTATAAAAACCTGTTTTTTCTTTGTCATTATGGAGTAGTCTGTGTAGATTGAGGAGTAAAAACATTTAATTAATTTTAGAATAAGGCTGTAACGTAACAAAAATGTGGATAAAGTCCAGGGGTCTGAATGTACAAATTACCTCCACCCCCATGCACATTGACTCGGTACCAGTACCACCTGTGTGTAGCCTCGTTACTGTTATTTTATTGTGTTACTTTATTTAGAAAATATTTTCTTAACTCGTACTTTGTTAAAACTGCATTGTTGGTTATGGGCTTGTAAGTAAGCATTTCACTGTTAGGTCTACACCCGCATAGCCGGGTTCCTCTCTAGGTTTTGGCCTTTCTAGGGAGTTTTCCTAGGCACCCCTCATAGCCTGGTTCCTCTCTAGGTTTCTTCCTAGGTTTTGGCCTTTCTAGGGAGTTTTCCTAGCCACCGTGCTTCTACACCTGCATTGCTTGCTGTTTGGGGTTTTAGGCTGGGTTTCTGTACAGCACTTTGAGATATCAGCTGATGTACGAAGGGCTTTATAAATACATTAGATTTGTATTTGGTGCATGTGACAAAGAAAGTTCCATTTAATTCAGAAAGCCCCATTGACTCTTCCCACATATTGTGTTACAGCCGGAATTTAAAATAGATTAAATTGAGATTTTGTGTCACTGATCTACTACACATAATACCCCATAATATCAAAGTTGAATTTTGTTAAATTCATCTGTTAGAAATTAAAACAAAATGAAAATCTGAAATGTCTTGAGTCAATCAGTATTCAACCCCTTTGTTATGGCAAACCTAAAATAAGTTCTGGAGTAAAAATGTGCTTAACAAGTCACATAATAAGTTGCATGGACTCACTCTGTGTTCAATAATAATGTTTGACATGATGTTATTAATGACATCCTCATCTCTGTACCCCACACATACAATTATCTGTAAGGTCCCTCAGTTGAGCAGTGAATTTCAAACACAGATTCATCCACAAAGACCAGGGACGTTTTCCACAGCCTCGCGAAGAAGGGCCCCTATTGGTAGATAGCAGACATTGAATATCCCTTTGAGCATGGTGACGTTATTAAATCACACTTAGGATGGCGTATCAATACACCCAGTCACTACAAAGATACAGGCGTCCTTCCTAACTCAGTTGCCGAAGAGGAAGGAAACCGCTCAGGGATTTGAACATGAGGCCAATGATGACTTTAAAACAGTCACAGAGTTTAATGGCTGTGATTGGAGAAAACTGAGGATGGCTCAACAACATTGTAGTTACTCCACAATACTAACCTAAATTATTTAATGACAGAGTGAAAAGGAAGCCTGTACAGAATAAAATTCCAAAACATGCATCCTGTTTGCAATAAGGCACTAAATTAATACTTTATGTCCTGAATACAAAGTGTCATGTTTGGGGCAAATCCAATACAACACATCACTGAGTACCACTCTTGATATATTCAAGTATAGTGACAGCTGCATCATGTTATGGGTATGGTTGTCATCGACAAGGACTAGGGAGTTTTTCCAGGATAAAAATAAATGGAATAAAGCTAAGCAGAGGCTAAATCCTAGAGGAAAACCTCGTTCAGTCTGCTTCCCAACAGACACTGGGAGATTAAATCACCTTTCAGCAGGACAATAATCTAAAACACAAGGCCACATCTACACTGGAGTTGCTTACCAAGAAGACAGTGAATGTTCCTGAGTGGCCTAGTTACAGTTTGGCCTTAGAAATCACCTTGAAAATCTATGGCAAGACTTGAGACTTACCCAACACACTGTCAATGACACTGACTCTACTCCAGCCACTTTAATAATGGGAATTGATGGGAAATGATGTAAATATATCACTAGCCACTTTAAACAATGCTACCTTATATAATGTTACTTACCCTACATTATTCATCTCATATGCATACGTTGATACTGTACTCTATATCATCTACTGCATCCTTATGTAACACATGTATCACTAGCCACTTTAACTATGCCACTTTGTTTACATACTTATCTCATATGTATATACTGTACTCGATATCATCTACTGTATCTTGCCTATGCTGCTCTGTACCATCACTCATTCATATATCCTTATGTACATATTCTTTATCCTCTTACACTGTGTATAAGACAGTAGTTTTTGGAATTGTTAGTTAGATTACTTGTTGGTTATTACTGCATTGTCGGAACTAGAAGCACAAGCATTTCGCTACACTCGCATTAACATCTGCTAACCATGTGTATGTGACAAATAAAAATTTGATTTGATTTTGAAAGGTGATTCTAAAATATATTGACTCAGGGGTTGAATAATTATCTAAATGAAGATTAGTGTTTTTATTTTTTCATATTTTTTAAATGTTTAAGTTTTCTTCCACTTTGACATGGAGTATTTTGTGAAGATCGTTGACCAAAAAAAGACAATTTAAATCCATTTTAAATCGTAAACACAACAAAAAGGTGCCAAAGAAAGGTCAAGGGGTTATATGGAATACTTTGTGTCGTGTAGAAAATACTTACAAACAGTAACAGTAGCAGTGGTGTCACTAGTATTCCCTGTAGACAGAGAATAGGGATGTCAGACATGCTCAATACTGTTAACACACACCCCCCACACACACACACACACCACCCCCCACACACACACACACCACCCCCACACACACCCCCCCACACCACCACACACCCCCCACACACACACACACACCACCCCCACACACACACACCACCCCCACACACACACACACACCCCCCACACACACACACCCCCACCCCCCACCCCCCACACACCACCCCCCCACACCACCCCCACACACAGGTGCTAGTCTACCTTCACAATGCTCCATGGGAGAGGTAGAGAGACACAATTCAGTCTTACCAGGAAGCTTCCGAAGGCGGAGTTAAAGATGGCGGCAGCCTGAGGGAAGACAATCCCGTTTATTAAAACGGAACCAACATACGGTAATGTACAGGTATCTGTCCAGCTTGTCGTGTACTAACAGGGACACAGAACGTCCATAATGTCCAGCTCGTTGTGTACTAACAGGGACACAGAACGTCCAGAACGTCCATAATGTCCAGCTCGTTGTGTACTAACAGGGAACTAGAACGTCCATAATGTCCAGCTCGTTGTGTACTAACAGGGACACAGAACGTCCATAATGTCCAGCTCGTCTAACAGGACACACACAGAACTCCACTAATGTCCATAATGTCCAGCTCGTTGTGTACTAACAGGGAACTAGAACGTCCATAATGTCCAGCTCGTTGTGTACTAACAGGGAACTAGAACGTCCATAATGTCCAGCTCGTCGTGTACTAACAGGGACACAGAACGTCCATAATGTCCAGCTCGTCGTGTACTAACAGGGAACTAGAACGTCCATAATGTCCAGCTCGTCGTGTACTAACAGGGAACTAGAATGTCATTCCAAATACAACCTGTATGTACGCCGGTATAGGCACCGTCATTGTAAATAAGAATTTGTTCTTAACCGACTTGCCTAGTTAAATAAAAACATTGTATGTAAATACCTCGTTCCCCCCCACAGCTTTGGTGAGTATGACAGCAGAGGAGACTGGAGGGGGCATACATCCCACCGTCTGTAACCTAGACGACGCACGCACAGAGACACACACAACAGGGTCTTTGTCAAGGTCACGTCACCCATGGCAACCGTAAGGTAGAACCACTGGCTGAAGAAAGGACTCTTTCACTCTAGCCCCTCCCCCTCCCAATACAGTATCTAGTTGTGTGTTAGGAACATCCGATGGTCCCGCCCCCCCCCACACACACACAAAGCTCCTCACCCTCAGAGCAGCCAATGGTTTAAAGATAGAGAGAGAGAGAGAGTTGCTCTGTATCTGTGTGTGTGTGTGTGTGTGTGTGTGTGTGTGTGTGTGTGTGTGTACACTCACCCTCGGAGTAGCCAAGTGTTGATTGAGGTAAGGGCCAGTAGTTTGATACAGAGCCACATGGCAACAGGGAAGAAGACCAGGGTGAAGGACTGGACAAACAGATGCAGCTTCACATGGAGGAGGGCACTAGTCAACTCCTAGAGGAATATAGAGAGAGAGAGAAGCAATCAAACTGGTCAACTCCTAGAGGAATATAGAGAGAGAGAGAAGCAATCAAACTGGTCAACTCCTAGAGGAATATGGGGAGAGAGAGAGAGGCATCAAACTGGTCAACTCCTAGAGGAATATGGAGAGAGAGAGAGAGGCATCAAACTGGTCAAAACCTAGAGGAATATGGAGAGAGAGAGAGAGAGCATCAAACTGGTCAACTCCTAGAGGAATATGGAGAGAGAGAGAAGCAACTCAAACTATGGAGAGAGAGAAGCAATCAAACTCCTAGAGGAATATGGGGAGAGAGAGAGAGAAGCAATCAAACTGGTCAACTCCTAGAGGAATATGGGGAGAGAGAGAGAGAAGCATCAAACTGGTCAACTCCTAGAGGAATATGGGGAGAGAGAGAAGCAATCAAACTGGTCAACTCCTAGAGGAATATAGAGAGAGAGAGAAGCAATCAAACTGGTCAACTCCTAGAGGAATATAGGAGAGAGAGAGAGCATCAAACTGGTCAACTCCTAGAGGAATATGGAGAAGGAGAGAGAGGCATCAAACTGGTCAACTCCTAGAGGAATATGGAGAGAGAGAGAGAGAGAGCATCAAACTGGTCAACTCCTAGAGGAATATGGAGAGAGAGAGAAGCATCAAACTGGTCAACTCCTAGAGGAATATGGAGAGAGAGAGAGAGCATCAAACTGGTCAACTCCTAGAGGAATATGGGGAGGGGAGAGAGAGAAGCATCAAACTGGTCAACTCCTAGAGGAATATGGGGAGAGAGAGACACATCAAACTGGTCAACTCCTAGAGGAATATGGAGAGAGAGAGATGCATCAAAATGGTCAACTCCTAGAGGAATATGGGGAGAGAGAGAGAGAAGCATCAAACTGGTCAACTCCTAGAGGAATATGGGGAGGGAGAGAGAGGCATCAAACTGGTCAACTCCTAGAGGAATATGGGGAGGGAGAGAGAGGCATCAAACTGGTCAACTCCTAGAGGAATATGGAGAGAGAGAGAGAGGCATCAAACTGGTCAACTCCTAGAGGAATATGGGGAGAGAGAGAGAGAGGCATCAAACTGGTCAACTCCTAGAGGAATATGGGGAGAGAGAGAGAGAAGCATCAAACTGGTCAACTCCTAGAGGAATATGGAGAGAGAGAAGCATCAAACTGGTCAGAGGAATATGCATCAAACTGGTCAACTCCTAGAGGAATATGGGGAGAGAGAAGCAGGTCAGAGAAGCATCAAACTGGTCAACTCCTAGAGGAATATGGAGGGAGAGAGAGAAGCATCAAACTGGTCAACTCCTAGAGAGGAATATGGGAGAGAGAGAAGCATCAAACTGGTCAACTCCTAGAGGAATATGGGGAGAGAGAGAGAGAAGCATCAAACTGGTCAACTCCTAGAGGAATATGGGGAGAGAGAGAGCATCAAACTGGTCAACTCCTAGAGGAATATGGGAGAGAGAGAGAAGCATCAAACTGGTCAACTCCTAGAGGAATATGGGGAGGGAGAGAGAGAGAGAAGCATCAAACTGGTCAACTCCTAGAGGAATATGGGGAGAGAGAGAGAGGAGCATCAAACTGGTCAACTCCTAGAGGAATATGGAGAGAGAGAGAGCATCAAACTGGTCAACTCCTAGAGGAATATGGGGAGAGAGAGAGAAGCATCAAACTGGTCAACTCCTAGAGGAATATGGGAGAGAGAGACGCATCAAACTGGTCAACTCCTAGAGGAATATGGGGAGGGGAGAGAGAGAAGCATCAAACTGGTCAACTCCTAGAGGAATATGGGGAGAGAGAGAGGAGAGAGAGATGCATCAAACTGGTCAACTCCTAGAGGAATATGGGGAGAGAGAGAGAGAAGCATCAAACTGGTCAACTCCTAGAGGAATATGGGAGGGATCAAACTGGTCAACTCCTAGAGGAATATGGAGAGGAGAGAGAGGCATCAAACTGGTCAACTCCTAGAGGAATATGGGGAGAGAGAGAGAAGCATCAAACTGGTCAACTCCTAGAGGAATATGGGGAGGAGAGAGAGAAGCATCAAACTGGTCAACTCCTAGAGGAATATGGGGAGAGAGAGAGCATCAAACTGGTCAACTCCTAGAGGAATATGGAGAGAGAGAGAAGGATCAAACTGGTCAACTCCTAGAGGAATATGGGGAGAGAGAGAGAAGCATCAAACTGGTCAACTCCTAGAGGAATATGGGGAGAGAGAAGCATCAAACTGGTCAACTCCTAGAGGAATATGGAGAGAGAGAGAAGCATCAAACTGGTCAACTCCTAGAGGAATATGGGGAGGGAGAGAGAGAAGCATCAAACTGGTCAACTCCTAGAGGAATATGGGGAGGGAGAGAGAGAAGCATCAAACTGGTCAACTCCTAGAGGAATATGGGGAGAGAGAGAAGCATCAAACTGGTCAACTCCTAGAGGAATATGGGGAGAGAGAAGCATCAAACTGGTCAACTCCTAGAGGAATATGGAGAGAGAGAGACGCATCAAACTGGTCAACTCCTAGAGGAATATGGGGAGGGAGAGAGAGAAGCATCAAACTGGTCAACTCCTAGAGGAATATGGGGAGAGAGAAGCATCAAACTGGTCAACTCAAATATGGGGAGGGAGAGAGAAGCATCAAACTGGTCAACTCCTAGAGGAATATGGGGAGAGAGAGAGAGAAGCATCAAACTGGTCAACTCCTAGAGGAATATGGGGAGAGAGAGAGAAGCATCAAACTGGTCAACTCCTAGAGGAATATGGGGAGGAGAGAGAGAGAGAGCATCAAACTGGTCAACTCCTAGAGGAATATGGGGAGGGAGAGAGAGAAGCATCAAACTGGTCAACTCCTAGAGGAATATGGGGAGGGAGAGAGAGAAGCATCAAACTGGTCAACTCCTACAGGAATATGGGGAGGGAGAGAGAAGCATCATACTGGTCAACTCCTAGAAGAATATGGGGAGAGAGAGAGAGAAGCATCAAACTGGTCAACTCCTAGAGGAATATGGGGAGGGAGAGAGAGAAGCATCAAACTGGTCAACTCCTAGAGGAATATGGGGAGGGAGAGAGAGAAGCATCAAACTGGTCAACTCCTAGAGGAATATGGGGAGAGAGAGAGAAGCATCAAACTGGTCAACTCCTAGAGGAATATGGGGAGGGAGAGAGAAGCATCAAACTGGTCAACTCCTAGAGGAATATGGGAGAGAAGCATCAAACTGGTCAACTCCTAGAGGAATATGGGGAGGGAGAGAGAAGCATCAAACTGGTCAACTCCTAGAGGAATATGGGGAGAGAGAGAGCATCAAACTGGTCAACTCCTAGAGGAATATGGGGAGGGAGAGAAGATCCATGCAAACAAAACCCTTATGGGGAGGAAAAGCTCAAACTGGAGAATCCTAAGGAAATGGGGAAAAATAACTAAAATATAGGGAGAGAGAAATCATTAGACCTAGAGGAGTCTGGATTCACTACAAATGTCTCAAACTGGTCAACTCCTAGAGGAATATGGGGAGGGAGACAGAGAAGCATCAAACTGTTGAAGAAAATGGCTCACACTGGTCAACATAGGTGAATTGGGAACTCAAACTGGTCTCAGTGGACCTGAGGAGAGAGAGAAGCATCAATGAACCATGCAGACAGAACCCTTTTTGGGATGAAAATGCTCAATGGAGAATCCCCAATGAAATAAAAAATAACTAAAATATACCACAAATCATTAGACGGGAGGAGTCTGGATTCACTAGTAAATGTCTCTTTACCTCTGTTTTTAATGACAGGCCGCTGTTGAAGAAAATGGCTGACACCGCAACATAGGTGATTGTGAACTCTGACTCAGTGGACCTGAGAGAGAGAGAGAGAGAGAGAGAGAGAGAGAGAGAGAGAGAGAGAGAGAGAGAGAGACAGAGAGAGAGAGAGAGAGAGAGAGAGAGAGACAGAGAGAGAGAGAGAGAGACAGAGAGAGAGAGAGAGAGAGAGACAGAGAGAGAGAGACAGACAGAGAGACAGACAGAGAGAGACAGAGAGAGAGACAGAGAGAGAGAGACAGAGAGAGAGACAGAGACAGAGAGACAGAGACAGAGAGACAGAGACACAGAGAGACAGAGAGACAGAGAGACAGAGAGACAGAGAGAGAGAGAGAGAGAGAGAGAGAGAGAGAGAGAGAGAGAGAGAGAGAACAAGCAAGTTAACAAATACATAAGCAAACAGGTATTAGAACACACAATGAAGCATATAGTCCTCCCGGATATAGGGTGTGTGTGTTGGACAGTGCCAGGCCTGCGCACTGTCTAACGCGTTGGTTTACTGGGTGCGAAGCGTTATCGTGTCACTTCCGCTTTCTGTCCGGTAATCGCTGAGAAACTATGAATATGACACTGAAGGCTGAAACAGTAGCTGAAATCGTTTGAAATCGGGTGGGAGCAACTAGCTGACGGTTGTTGGGAAAAGGGAAAGCTGGTCAGTTGTACACCTGAATGCATTCAATTGAAATGCGTCTTCCGCATTTAACCCAATCCCTGTGAATCAGAGAGGTGTGTTGTTGGCGGTTAGTTAAGTTAGCCCAAGATGTACTCTTAAGGAGTCTATCGTTACCCCTTAGGTCCAACGACCTAATGTGTTATTTTCTGGAGGTAGACTGACTCTTGCAGCCAAAAACGGCATCTAAGCGTGAATCGATTCTCAGATTTTGCGATATGGTTCTAGAAACATAAAGCCTTTTACTTTCATATCAAAATCATTTCTAAATGAAAAATACGCACTTTCTGTACACTTTTTTTTTTTTAACCGGCTTTTATCAAAGTCTCGGTGGACAGTATTTTTCAGAGACGTTTCTGGTGGTCCCCACACACAGGGGTTTGGAGAATTGCTAGATAGCTAATAACTGGGTAGCTAATTAGTCTTCTGTCTTCAGTATGTCTTCAATAAACGCGCTGTAACGTGGAGATGTTATATTATTTCTCGCTGATATGAAAAGGTCCCTACCGCAAGCGATGCCTGTTAATGTTCAGACCAAGCATTGGGGATCTTAACACCCACACAGAGGATTAATGTTCAGACCAAGCATTGGGGATCTTAACACCCACACAGAGGATTAATGTTCAGACCAAGCATTGGGGATCTTAACACCCACACAGAAGATGCCTGTTAATGTTCAGACCAAGCATTGGGGATCTTAACACCCACACAGAGGATGCCTGTTAATGTTCAGACCAAGCATTGGGGATCTTAACACCCACACAGAGGATGCCTGTTAATGTTCAGACCAAGCATTGGGGATCTTAACACCCACACAGAGGATGCCTGTTAATGTTCAGACCAAGCATTGGGGATCTTAACACCCACACAGAGGATGCCTGTTAATGTTCAGACCAAGCATTGGGGATCTTAACACCCACACAGAGGATGCCTGTTAATGTTCAGACCAAGCATTGGGGATCTTAACACCCACACAGAGGATGCCTGTTAATGTTCAGACCAAGCATTGGGAATCTTAACACCCACACAGAGGATTAATGTTCAGACCAAGCATTGGGGATCTTAACACCCACACAGAGGATGCCTGTTAATGTTCAGACCAAGCATTGGGGATCTTAACACCCACACAGAGGATTAATGTTCAGACCAAGCATTGGGGATCTTAACACCCACACAGAGGATGCCTTCGTCCAATGACTAGAGTGTAATGGAGTGATGATCATGGGATATGTTAGCTCACCCACACAGGTGGGGTCTGACAGCTCAACAGATATCACTGTCCCAATTTGCAAACACAACTGCTCATGTAGTTTACCTACCATTCTTGTCCGAAACATTATGGCAAATCACAAGATCTAAACTTACGTGTTGAATAAACTGTTTAGCTAAAAAAAAAAACAATGTTGACGTGACTATTGAAGACCATCCGATCAGTGTCAACTGGAATTTACCTCCTTTCAGTCCAACTGCAGGCTGTAGTTTCGCAGACACGATTGCTGCCACTATACCGATAATAAACCATTCTTTCCGTACTCTAGCCAACAGGCCCATATTACCAAGCCTCTACACGGCTCCCCCGGGCCGAACCTGACTTCCCTGTCCCGTCCGGACAAGCCCCAATAGCGACAGAAACTTTGTCAGATTGTAGTTTTGAAGAAGAATTAAAAAGAGACACACGATTTCATATCCGTACTAAATATTCTGCTAGCAGCACTGACGATGACGTCACTTTCCTATTGTAATGAGGAAATCTTCAAAATAAAAGCCCGCATTTCAAAACCTCGTAAAGGTGGATAAACTCATTCCAATGATATTACTTTTTTTTTTTTAAATCAATGTCGATATTTTATTTATTTATTTATTGTTGCTTATAAGCAAATGCAAGAAGGAATTTTTTTTTTTTTTTTTAAAGACCACTATTGAAAAATACAATGTTCAGACTGGTATGGTGACAATGTTGGGCTTTCTAGAGAAAAGAAACAGGATAATTTGTGCAGATGTGAAACAGTGAGGTTGGGAGTACTCGGTAGAGGCTGTAGAATCTACATATAGTGTCATTTCATGGGAAACTGAATAATAAGGAGTGTTGCTGCCAGTGGTGTAAAGTACTCAGGGCCAAATACTTTAAAGTACTACTTAAGTTGTTTTTGGGGGTATCTGTACTTTACAATTTATATTTTTAACAACTTTTAAATTTACTTCACTACATTTCCAAAGAAAATAATGTTATTTTTTACTCCATACATTTTTCCTCACACACTTCAGTATATTTTACTTTGATACTTAAGTGTATTTAAAACTGAATACCTTTAGACCTTGAGGACCTCTGTGTTCTCATAGGGCCCTGCCAGTAACCAGTGGTGGACCTCTGTGTTCTCATAGGGCCCTGCCAGTAACCAGTGGTGGACCTCTGTGTTCTCATAGGGCCCTGCCAGTAACCAGTGGTGGACCTCTGTGTCCTCATAGGGCCCTGCCAGTAACCAGTGGAGGACCTCTGTGTCCTCATAGGGCCCTGCCAGTAACCAGTGGAGGACCTCTGTGTCCTCATAGGGCCCTGCCAGTAACCAGTGGTGGACCTCTGTGTTCTCATAGGGCCCTGCCAGTAACCAGTGGAGGACCTCTGTGTTCTCATAGGGCCCTGCCAGTAACCAGTGGTGGACCTCTGTGTTCTCATAGGGCCCTGCCAGTAACCAGTGGTGGACCTCTGTGTTCTCATAGGGCCCTGCCAGTAACCAGTGGTGGACCTCTGTGTCCTCATAGGGCCCTGCCAGTAACCAGTGGTGGACCTCTGTGTCCTCATAGGGCCCTGCCAGTAACCAGTGGTGGACCTCTGTGTCCTCATAGGGCCCTGCCAGTAACCAGTGGTGGACCTCTGTGTTCTCATAGGGCCCTGCCAGTAACCAGTGGTGGACCTCTGTGTCCTCATAGGGCCCTGCCAGTAACCAGTGGTGGACCTCTGTGTCCTCATAGTCAGGGCCCTGCCAGTAACCAGTGGTGGACCTCTGTGTTCTCATAGGGCCCTGCCAGTAACCAGTGGTGGACCTCTGTGTTCTCATAGTCAGGGCCCTGCCAGTAACCAGTGGTGGACCTCTGTGTTCTCATAGGGCCCTGCCAGTAACCAGTGGTAGACCTCTGTGTTCTCATAGGGCCCTGCCATATAGACGGGTTAGTTGACAACGTCGGCCTCAGAAGTCCTGAGTTGTGATTGGCCAGATGGCAACAAGGAGATCCCATGTGGGGAATCGCAGGTGGCTCGTTTCAGCTCGTTTTATTTTGTTCTTGACACCATGTCTTGTTTTGACTGAATTAACGTCTATGATAAAATCCACTGAGGGGAGCTGAAGGATGGGACTGGATGGTGTTCAGAGATAGATGGAGGGGTTGAGGGGAGCTGAAGGAGGGGACTGGATGGTGGTCCGAGATAGATGGGAGGGGTTGAGGGGAGCTGAAGGATGGGACTGGATGGTGGTCAGAGAAAGATGGGAGGGGTTGAGGGGAGCTGAAGGATGGGACTGGATGGTGGTCAGAGATAGATGGGAGGGGTTGAGGGGAGCTGAAGGATGGGACTGGATGGTGGTCAGAGATAGATGGGAGGGGTTGAGGGGAGCTGAAGGACTGGATGGTGGTCAGAGATAGATGGGAGGGGTTGAGGGGAGCTGAAGGATGGGACTGGATGGTGGTCAGAGATAGATGGGAGGGGTTGAGGGAGCTGAAGGATGGGACTGGATGGTGGTCAGAGATAGATGGGAGGGGTTGAGGGGAGCTGAAGGATGGGACTGGATGGTGGTCAGAGATAGATGGGAGGGGTTGAGGGGAGCTGAAGGATGGGACTGGATGGTGGTCAGAGATAGATGGGACCAACAACTGTAACAATGTATTTGAGAGACAAATGTCAATTGTGTAAATGTACAAATGTGTTCAATAAACATTGGAGAGAACATGTAAACTATCTGTTTTTATTTTATTTATTTAACTAGGCAAGTCAGTTATGAACAAATTATTATTTACAATGACAGCCTACCTTGTTCATGACAGACTTGTTCAGGGGCAGAACAACATATTTTTTTACTTTGTCAGCTCAGGGATTTGATCCAGCAACCTTTTGGTTACTGGCCCAACGCTCTAACCACTAGGCTACCCCATAGTTGTACAGTCAGTTTTGTTGCTAAACAACCAACCCGTCAATAGAGGACTCTTATTTTGAAAAAGAAAAAAATCCGCGGCTGTGTAGCCAGCATGTTATCCTGCTGCCGGGAGAACGGAAATCGGATCGGTAACG
Source organism: Oncorhynchus tshawytscha (assembly GCF_018296145.1). Taxonomy (NCBI): domain Eukaryota; kingdom Metazoa; phylum Chordata; class Actinopteri; order Salmoniformes; family Salmonidae; genus Oncorhynchus; species Oncorhynchus tshawytscha. Next base: position 68,656 of record NW_024609075.1, on the reverse strand, counting down.
TGTTCGTCACTAGTTACTACAGCCACAACGTCCTAAACCCCGCCTATTTCTACGGTTTATCTTCTTAAAATCTGATTTGAACCCCTAACCTCAACCATAACATTAACCACACTACTAACCTTATGCCTAACCTTAAATTAAGAACAACAATTTTTGTTTTTTGAATTTTGACGATAGAGTCAATTTGAACTTTGTGGCTGCGTTAACTAGTGCAAACACCGTAACTCTCGTTTACTTCCTGACACATGATCAAATCGTTGGCGTAAACACCGTAGTAAACGTGCACACCTTTTTAATCTGAGTTGAACGGCTGTCCACAACAGTGTAATAAAAACGCAGATCAAATCTCCTTATGAAAGTTATTATTTAAAGAACAGTCAACTACGAACAACAGACTTTATCACTCGTTTGATTCCGATGTTAGTATCCTTGATTAGCTATTTGAAATGAGAATGGTTCATCTATTATGGATGGGTATTACGCTTTTACAGTCCCAATATGCAGTTTACATTCATTTACTGTACCTCTATTATAGGAATATCTGAGGTATGATAAGAACTGAACATTGCGTCCAAGATGTCCGCCCGTAGATTTAAAAGTAATCTACTCACTCTCACATACTACCACCACTCCTAATTGGAGTAAACTAATGAACAACAACACTTAGGCTTCCACTTCCAACTTCTACTATATACATTATACAGACAATCTATTTTACAATAGGTACATTTAGTTTGTTTTTGGTCCCATCCTTCAGCTCCCCTCAACCCCTCCCATCTCAGTCAGTTAAAAACAAATCCTTATTTTCAATGATGGCCTAGGAACAGTGGGTTAACTGCCTGTTCAGGGACAGATTTTTTAACTTGCCCCACTCGGGGATTTGATCTTGTAACCTTCCGGTTACTAGTCCTACGCTCTAACCACTAGGCTACCCTGCCACCTCTACACTCTAACCACTAGGCTACCTGCCTCCCTCTACACTCTAACCACTAGGCTACCCTGCCACCCCTACACTCTAACCACTAGGCTACCTGCCTCCTCTACACTCTAACCACTAGGCTACCTGCCGTCCCTACACTCTAACCACTAGGCTACCTGCCGCCCCTACACTCTAACCACTAGGCTACCTGCCTCCTCTACACTCTAACCACTAGGCTACCTGCCGCCCCTACACTCTAACCACTAGGCTACCTGCCGCCCCTACACTCTAACCACTAGGCTACCCTACCACCTCTACACTCTAACCACTAGGCTACCATACCACCTCTACACTCTAACCACTAGGCTACCTGCCTCCTCTACACTCTAACCACTAGGCTACCCTACCACCTCTACACTCTAACCACTAGGCTACCATACCACCTATACACTCTAACCACTAGGCTACCTGCCTCCTCAACACTCTAACCACTAGGCTACCCTACCACCTCTACACTCTAACCACTCGGCTACCTGCCGCCCCTACACTCTAACCACTAGGCTACCTGCCGCCTCTACACTCTAACCACTAGGCTACCCTGCCTCCTCTACACTCTAACCACTAGGCTACCTGCCGTCCCTACACTCTAACCACTAGGCTACCTGCCGCCCCTACACTCTAACCACTAGGCTACCTGCCTCCTCTACACTCTAACCACTAGGCTACCTGCCTCCTCTACACTCTAACCACTAGGCTACCTGCCTCCTCTACACTCTAACCACTAGGCTACCTGCCTCCTCTACACTCTAACCACTAGGCTACCCTACCACCTCTACACTCTAACCACTAGGCTACCATACCACCTATACACTCTAACCACTAGGCTACCTGCCTCCTCTACACTCTAACCACTAGGCTACCTGCCGCCCCTACACTCTAACCACTAGGCTACCTGCCGCCCCTACACTCTAACCACTAGGCTACCTACCGCCACTACACTCTAACCACTAGGCTACCTGCCTCCTCTACACTCTAACCACTAGGCTACCTGCCTCCTCTACACTCTAACCACTAGGCTACCCTACCACCTCTACGCTCTAACCACTAGGCTACCCTGCCGCCTCTACACTCTAACCACTAGGCTACCTGCCTCCCTCTACACTCTAACCACTAGGCTACCCTGCCTCCTCTACACTCTAACCACTAGGCTACCTGCCTCCTCTACACTCTAACCACTAGGCTACCTGCCGTCCCTACACTCTAACCACTAGGCTACCTGCCGCCCCTACACTCTAACCACTAGGCTACCTGCCTCCTCTACACTCTAACCACTAGGCTACCTGCCGCCCCTACACTCTAACCACTAGGCTACCTGCCGCCCCTACACTCTAACCACTAGGCTACCCTACCACCTCTACACTCTAACCACTAGGCTACCATACCACCTCTACACTCTAACCACTAGGCTACCTGCCTCCTCTACACTCTAACCACTAGGCTACCCTACCACCTCTACACTCTAACCACTAGGCTACCATACCACCTATACACTCTAACCACTAGGCTACCTGCCTCCTCAACACTCTAACCACTAGGCTACCCTACCACCTCTACACTCTAACCACTCGGCTACCTGCCGCCCCTACACTCTAACCACTAGGCTACCTGCCGCCTCTACACTCTAACCACTAGGCTACCCTGCCTCCTCTACACTCTAACCACTAGGCTACCTGCCGTCCCTACACTCTAACCACTAGGCTACCTGCCGCCTCTACACTCTAACCACTAGGCTACCTGCCGCCCCTACACTCTAACCACTAGGCTACCTGCCTCCTCTACACTCTAACCACTAGGCTACCTGCCTCCTCTACACTCTAACCACTAGGCTACCTGCCTCCTCTACACTCTAACCACTAGGCTACCTGCCTCCTCTACACTCTAACCACTAGGCTACCCTACCACCTCTACACTCTAACCACTAGGCTACCATACCACCTATACACTCTAACCACTAGGCTACCTGCCTCCCTCTACACTCTAACCACTAGGCTACCTGCCGCCCCTACACTCTAACCACTAGGCTACCTGCCGCCCCTACACTCTAACCACTAGGCTACCTGCCTCCTCTACACTCTAACCACTAGGCTACCTGCCTCCTCTACACTCTAACCACTAGGCTACCCTACCACCTCTACACTCTAACCACTAGGCTACCATACCACCTATACACTCTAACCACTAGGCTACCTGCCGCCCCTACACTCTAACCACTAGGCTACCTGCCGCCCCTACACTCTAACCACTAGGCTACCCTGCCTCCTCTACACTCTAACCACTAGGCTACCTGCCTCCTCTACACTCTAACCACTAGGCTACCCTACCACCTCTACACTCTAACCACTAGGCTACCATACCACCTATACACTCTAACCACTAGGCTACCTGCCTCCTCTACACTCTAACCACTAGGCTACCCTACCACCTCTACACTCTAACCACTCGGCTACCTGCCGCCCCTACACTCTAACCACTAGGCTACCTGCCGCCTCTACACTCTAACCACTAGGCTACCCTGCCACCTCTACACTCTAACCACTAGGCTACCTGCCGTCCCTACACTCTAACCACTAGGCTACCCTGTCACCTCTACACTCTAACCACTAGGCTACCTGCCGTCCCTACACTCTAACCACTAGGCTACCCTGCCACCTCTACACTCTAACCACTAGGCTACCCTACCACCTCTACACTCTAACCACTAGGCTACCATACCACCTCTACACTCTAACCACTAGGCTACCTGCCGCCCCTACACTCTAACCACTAGGCTACCTGCCGCCCCTACACTCTAACCACTAGGCTACCTGCCTCCTCTACACTCTAACCACTAGGCTACCTGCCTCCTCTACACTCTAACCACTAGGCTACCCTACCACCTCTACACTCTAACCACTAGGCTACCATACCACCTATACACTCTAACCACTAGGCTACCTGCCTCCTCTACACTCTAACCACTAGGCTATCCTACCACCTCTACACTCTAACCACTCGGCTACCTGCCGCCCCTACACTCTAACCACTAGGCTACCTGCCGCCTCTACACTCTAACCACTAGGCTACCCTGCCTCCTCTACACTCTAACCACTAGGCTACCTGCCGTCCCTACACTCTAACCACTAGGCTACCCTGCCTCCTCTACACTCTAACCACTAGGCTACCTGCCGTCCCTACACTCTAACCACTAGGCTACCCTGCCTCCTCTACACTCTAACCACTAGGCTACCTGCCGTCCCTACACTCTAACCACTAGGCTACCCTGCCTCCTCTACACTCTAACCACTAGGCTACCTGCCGTCCCTACACTCTAACCACTAGGCTACCTGCCTCCCTCTACACTCTAACCACTAGGCTACCTGCCTCCTCTACACTCTAACCACTAGGCTACCTGCCTCCCTCTACACTCTAACCACTAGGCTACCTGCCGCCCCTACACTCTAACCACTAGGCTACCTGCCGCCCCTACACTCTAACCACTAGGCTACCTGCCGTCCCTACACTCTAACCACTAGGCTACCTGCCTCCCTCTACACTCTAACCACTAGGCTACCTGCCGCCCCTACACTCTAACCACTAGGCTACCTGCCTCCCTCCACACTCTAACCACTAGGCTACCTGCCGCCCCTACACTCTAACCACTAGGCTACCTGCCGCCCCTACACTCTAACCACTAGGCTACCTGCCTCCTCTACACTCTAACCACTAGGCTACCTGCCTCCTCTACCCTCTAACCACTAGGCTACCCTACCACCTCTACACTCTAACCACTAGGCTACCTGCCGTCCCTACACTCTAACCACTAGGCTACCTGCCTCCTCTACACTCTAACCACTAGGCTACCTGCCGCCCCTACACTCTAACCACTAGGCTACCTGCCGCCCCTACACTCTAACCACTAGGCTACCTGCCTCCTCTACACTCTAACCACTAGGCTACCCTACCACCTCTACACTCTAACCACTAGGCTACCATACCACCTATACACTCTAACCACTAGGCTACCTGCCTCCTCTACACTCTAAACACCCGGCTACCCTACCACCTCTACACTCTAACCACTCGGCTACCTGCCGCCCCTACACTCTAACCACTAGGCTACCTGCCGCCTCTACACTCTAACCACTAGGCTACCCTGCCTCCTCTACACTCTAACCACTAGGCTACCCTGCCTCCTCTACACTCTGACCACTAGGCTACCTGCCGCCCCTACACTCTAACCACTAGGCTACCTGCCTCCTCTACACTCTAACCACTAGGCTACCTGCCTCCTCTACACTCTAACCACTAGGCTACCATACCACCTATACACTCTAACCACTAGGCTACCTGCCTCCTCTACACTCTAACCACTAGGCTACCCTACCACCTCTACACTCTAACCACTCGGCTACCTGCCGCCCCTACACTCTAACCACTAGGCTACCTGCCTCCTCTACACTCTAACCACTAGGCTACCTGCCTCCCTCTACACTCTAACCACTAGACTACCTGCCTCCTCTACACTCTAACCACTCGGCTACCTGCCGCCCCTACACTCTAACCACTAGGCTACCTGCCTCCTCTACACTCTAACCACTAGGCTACCTGCCTCCCTCTACACTCTAACCACTAGACTACCTGCCTCCTCTACACTCTAACCACTAGGCTACCTGCCTCCTCTACCCTCTAACCACTAGGCTACCTGCCTCCTTTACACTCTAACCACTAGGCTACCTGCCTCCTCTACCCTCTAACCACTAGGCTACCTGCCTCCTCTACCCTCTAACCACTAGGCTACCTGCCGCCCTACCCTCTAACCACTAGGCTACCTGCCGCCCCTACACTCTAACCACTAGGCTACCTGCCGCCCCTACCCTCTAACCACTAGGCTACCTGCCTCCTCTACACTCTAACCACTAGGCTACCTGCCTCCTCTACACTCTAACCACTAGGCTACCTGCCTCCTCTACACTCTAACCACTAGGCTACCTGCCTCCTCTACACTCTAACCACTAGGCTACCCTGCCTCCTCTACACTCTAACCACTAGGCTACCTGCCCCCTCTACACTCTAACCACTAGGCTACCTGCCTCCTCTAACCACTAGGCTACCTGCCTCCTCTACACTCTAACCACTAGGATACCTGCCCCCTCTACACTCTAACCACTAGGCTACCTACCTCCTCTACACTCTAACCACTAGGCTACCTGCCCCCTCTACACTCTAACCACTAGGCTACCTGCCTCCTCTACACTCTAACCACTAGGCTACCTGCCTCCTCTACACTCTAACCACTAGGCTACCTGCCTCCTCTACACTCTAACCACTAGGCTACCATACCACCTATACACTCTAACCACTAGGCTACCTGCCTCCTCTACACTCTAACCACTAGGCTACCCTACCACCTCTACACTCTAACCACTCGGCTACCTGCCGCCCCTACACTCTAACCACTAGGCTACCTGCCTCCTCTACACTCTAACCACTAGGCTACCTGCCTCCTCTACACTCTAACCACTAGGCTACCTGCCTCCTCTACACTCTAACCACTAGGCTACCTGCCTCCCTCTACACTCTAACCACTAGACTACCTGCCTCCTCTACACTCTAACCACTAGGCTACCTGCCTCCTCTACCCTCTAACCACTAGGCTACCTGCCTCCTTTACACTCTAACCACTAGGCTACCTGCCTCCTCTACCCTCTAACCACTAGGCTACCTGCCTCCTCTACCCTCTAACCACTAGGCTACCTGCCGCCCCTACCCTCTAACCACTAGGCTACCTACCTCCTCTACACTCTAACCACTAGGCTACCTGCCCCCTCTACACTCTAACCACTAGGCTACCTGCCTCCCTCTACACTCTAACCACTAGACTACCTGCCTCCTCTACACTCTAACCACTAGGCTACCTGCCTCCTCTACCCTCTAACCACTAGGCTACCTGCCTCCTTTACACTCTAACCACTAGGCTACCTGCCTCCTCTACCCTCTAACCACTAGGCTACCTGCCTCCTCTACCCTCTAACCACTAGGCTACCTGCCGCCCCTACCCTCTAACCACTAGGCTACCTGCCGCCCCTACACTCTAACCACTAGGCTACCTGCCGCCCCTACCCTCTAACCACTAGGCTACCTGCCTCCTCTACACTCTAACCACTAGGCTACCTGCCTCCTCTACACTCTAACCACTAGGCTACCTGCCTCCTCTACACTCTAACCACTAGGCTACCCTGCCTCCTCTACACTCTAACCACTAGGCTACCTGCCCCCTCTACACTCTAACCACTAGGCTACCTGCCTCCTCTAACCACTAGGCTACCTGCCTCCTCTACACTCTAACCACTAGGATACCTGCCCCCTCTACACTCTAACCACTAGGCTACCTACCTCCTCTACACTCTAACCACTAGGCTACCTGCCCCCTCTACACTCTAACCACTAGGCTACCTGCCTCCCTCTACACTCTAACCACTAGGCTACCTGCCTCCTCTACACTCTAACCACTAGGCTACCTGCATCCTCTACACTCTAACTACTAGGCTACCTGCCCCCTCTACACTCTAACCACTAGGCTACCTACCTCCTCTACACTCTAACCACTAGGCTACCTGCCCCCTCTACACTCTAACCACTAGGCTACCTGCCTCCTCTACACTCTAACCACTAGGCTACCCTGCCTCCTCTACACTCTAACCACTAGGCTACCTGCATCCTCTACACTCTAACCACTAGGCTACCTGCCTCCTCTACACTCTAACCACTAGGCTACCTGCCTCCCCTACACTCTAACCACTAGGCTACCTGCCCCCTCTACACTCTAACCACTAGGCTACCCTGCCTCCTCTACACTCTAATCACTAGGCTACCTGCCTCCCCTACACTCTAACCACTAGGCTACCTGCCGCCCCTACACTCTAACCACTAGGCTACCTGCCGCCCCTACACTCTAATCACTAGGCTACCTGCCACCTCTACACTCTAACCACTAGGCTACCTGCCTCCTCTACACTCTAACCACTAGGCTACCCTACCACCTCTACACTCTAACCACTAGGCTACCTGCCGTCCCTACACTCTAACCACTAGGCTACCTGCCACCTCTACACTCTAACCACTAGGCTACCCTACCACCCCTACACTCTAACCACTAGGCTACCTGCCGTCCCTACACTCTAACCACTAGGCTACCTGCCGCCCCTACACTCTAACCACTAGGCTACCTGCCGCCCCTACACTCTAATCACTAGGCTACCTGCCACCTCTACACTCTAACCACTAGGCTACCTGCCTCCTCTAACCACTAGGCTACCTACCTCCTCTACACTCTAACCACTAGACTACCTGCCTCCTCTACACTCTAAACACTAGACTACCTGCCGCCCCATGTCCGAACACCATCCAGTTTTGATTTCTAATTTCCATATTTTTTTCCCAACTGTGCTGTGATGTTTCACAAACGTTCTGGACCTTTCTATTGTCATAGTTTCTACAGACTGTAAAATGAAAGATAAAACACCTTCGCTATGAAGAGATTTAGATTTTTATTATTATTATTATCAACACGGTGATAAGAGCACGCACTTCATCTTCTCCTCTGGTCCTCCTCCTCTTCCTCCTCCTTCTCCTCATATCTTTCCCTCTGTTGGAAACAACAGGGTCACGTTCAGTTGGGAGCAAAACAGTAGAAAACGTTTTGAAATGTAGAACATGCGCCAACCTACATAAACTATCTCCAGTGACAACACGGAATAAAACGTTCTATTCTGATGACCTCCACCGTTTCCTTAAATGGCACCGACACAGATGATACATGGAAAGCAAGTGACGTGACCGATTGAAACGCTATTTAGCGCGCATCGCTAACTAGGCTAGCCGTTTCACATCCGTTACACTATTTCAAGAAGCAGACAATACCCCTCCTCAATACCCCTCCAGACTCACCTGCTGATCCTGCTGTATCAGTAAATACGTTCTGCCTGCTCTCCTTCCAGGCTGTCAGGAGTAGCAGGTCACTGTGTGACGCCGTCTCAACGGAACGACTGTACTTCCTGATCATACTGCAGGCACGGGCACTACCCACAAACACCTGACAATCACAACGGAAAAAAAAAGAAAAAAAGTTTTTTTTATTTTTATAAATTCCTTTTATTTTACGTCAGCAGTTTTCAGAAACTGTTTTTTACAGATACCCAGCCCCCAAAAAAACACCCCAAAAGAGACAGCAATGTAGAGGTTGGCAGAAGGACAGCGCCTAGGAACAACTCCCTAGAAGGCAGGAACCTAGGAAGAAACCTAGAGGAGGAACCTAGAGGAGGAACCAGGCCCAGACGGGATCGCCTTTACATGCCAAGTACATTTCCATGTAACCATGGTGATGACAATACATAGAATATACAAGACAGAAGAATCTATCTGCCCTGGTCACATAGGCTGTGGCCCCTATCAGCCCTGGTCACATAGGCTGTGGCCCCTATCAGCCCTGGTCACATAGGCTGTGGCCCCTATCAGCCCTGGTCACATAGGTTGTGTCCCCTATCAGCCCTGGTCACACAGGCTGTGTCCCCTATCAGCCCTGGTCACATAGGCTATGTCCCCTATCAGCCCTGGTCACATAGGGTGTGTCCCCTATCAGCCCTGGTCACATAGGCTGTGTCCCCTATCAGCCCTGGTCACATAGGCTGTGTCCCCTATCAGCCCTGGTCACACAGGCTGTTTCCACTATATAAGAAGGATCATGGGTCTATCTATAAACTAGGGTGCCATTTGGGACCCATCCATAATGTATATGGGTCTATCTATAAACTAGTGTGCCATTTGGGACTCATACAAAATGTATATGGGTCTATCTATAAACTAGTGTGCCATTTGGGACCCATACAAAATGTATATGGGTCTATCTATAAACTAGTGTGCCATTTGGGACCCATACAAAATGTATATGGGTCTATCTATAAACTAGTGTGCCATTTGGGACCCATCCATAATGTATATGGGTCTATCTATAAACTAGTGTGCCATTTGGGACCCATCCATAATGTATATGGGTCTATCTATAAACTAGTGTGCCATTTGGGACCCATACAAAATGTATATGGGTCTATCTATAAACTAGTGTGCCATTTGGGACCCATACAAAATGTATATGGGTCTATCTATAAACTAGGGTGCCAGTGTGGGACCCATCCATAATGTATATGGGTCTATCTATAAACTAGGGTGCCAGTGTGGGTGTCCTACGCTGGACAACTTGTTACAGCTGTTGATAAGTCCCCTTCAGAATGTATTCACACCCATTGACCTCTTCCACATTTTGTTGTGTTACAGCCTCAATTCAAAATGGATTAAATTGTTTCGCTCACACCCATCCACACATAACACTCCATAATGACATCACAATACTCCATAATGATATCACAACACTCCATAATGACATCACAATACTCCATAATGACATCACAACACTCCATAATGACATCACAATACTCCATAATGACATCACAACACTCCATAATGACATCACAACACTCCATAATGACATCACAATACTCCATAATGACATCACAACACTCCATAATGACATCACAACACTCCATAATGACATCACAATACTCCATAATGACATCACAACACTCCATAATGACATCACAATACTCCATAATGACATCACAACACTCCATAATGACATCACAACACTCCATAATGGCATCACAATACTCCATAATGACATCACAACACTCCATAATGACATCACAACACTTCATAATGACATCACAATACTCCATAATGACATCACAATACTCCATAATGACATCACAATACTCCATAATGACATCACAACACTCCATAATGACATCACAACACTCCATAATGACATCACAATACTCCATAATGACATCACAATACTCCATAATGACATCACACCACTCCATAATGACATCACAACACTCCATAATGACATCACAACACTCCATAATGACATCACATCACTCCATAATGACATCACAACACTCCATAATGACATCACAACACTCCATAATGACATCACAACACTCCATAATGACATCACAACACTCCATAATGACATCACAATACTCCATAATGACATCACAATACTCCATAATGACATCACAACACTCCATAATGACATCACGACACTCCATAATGACATCACAATACTCCATAATGACATCACAACACTCCATAATGACATCACAATACTCCATAATGACATCACAACACTCCATAATGACATCACAACACTCCATAATGGCATCACAATACTCCATAATGACATCACAACACTCCATAATGACATCACAACACTCCATAATGACATCACAATACTCCATAATGACATCACAATACTCCATAATGACATCACAATACTCCATAATGACATCACAACACTCCATAATGACATCACAACACTCCATAATGACATCACAATACTCCATAATGACATCACAATACTCCATAATGACATCACAACACTCCATAATGACATCACAACACTCCATAATGGCATCACAATACTCCATAATGACATCACAACACTCCACAATGACATCACAACACTCCATAATGACATCACAATACTCCATAATGACATCACAATACTCCATAATGACATCACAATACTCCATAATGACATCACAACACTCCATAATGACATCACAACACTCCATAATGACATCACAATACTCAATAATGACATCACACTACTCCATAATGACATCACACCACTCCATAATGACATCACAACACTCCATAATGACATCACAACACTCCATAATGACATCACATCACTCCATAATGACATCACATCACTCCATAATGACATCACAACACTCCATAATGACATCACAACACTCCATAATGACATCACAACACTCCATAATGACATCACAATACTCCATAATGACATCACAATACTCCATAATGACATCACAACACTCCATAATGACATCACAACACTCCATAATGACATCACAACACTCCATAATGACAAAGTGAAAACATGGTTTTAGAAAATGTTTGCTAATTCATTGAGAATTAAATAAAGAAATCGAATTTACATAAGTATTCACACCCCTGAGTGAAATAAGCAATAAGGCACAAGCGGGTGTGGTATAAGGCTAAGGGCTGTTCTTAGGCACGATGCAAGGCGGAGTGCCTGGGCACAGCCCTTAGCCGTGGTATATTGGCCATATACCTTAAACCCCCGAGGTGCCTTATTGCTATTATAAACTGGTTACCAACATAATTAGAGCAGTAAATCTACATGTTTTGTCATACGGTCTGATATACCACGGCTGTCAGCCAATCAGCATTCAGGGCTCGACCCACACAGTTTATAATACATGTTAGAATCACCTGTTATCTTATATGACCTGAAGAAGGGTCACTCCCCCTCTTGTCTGTAAGGTTGCTCTGTTTCTAAACTCAGCAACAACAACAAAAACGTCCCTTTTTCAGGACCCTGTCTTTCAAAGATAATTCGTAGAAATCCAAATAACTTCACAGATCTTCATTGTAAAGGGTTTAAACACTGTTTCCCATGCTTGTTCAATGAACCATAAACAATTAGTGAACATGCACCTGTGGAACGGTCATTAAGACACTAACAGCTTACAGACGGTAGGCAATTAAGGTCACAGTTATGAAAACTTAGGACACTAAAGAGGCCTTTCTCCTGACTCAGGGTCTTCTGCCCAGGGTTCCTGCTCATCTGCATGAACGTACCTTAGGCATGCTGCAAGGAGGCATGAGGACTGCAGATGTGGTCAGGGAAATAAATGGCAATGTCTGTACTGTGAGATGACTAAAACAGCGCTACAGGGAGACAGGACGGACAGCTGATCATCCTCGCAGTGGCAGACCACGTGTAACAACACCTGCACAGGATTGGTACATCCGAACATCACATCTGCGGGACAGGTACAGGATGGCAACAACAACTGCCCGAGTTACACCAGGAACGCACAATCCCTCCATCAGTGCTCAGACTGTCCGCAATAGGCTGAGAGCGGCTGGACTGAGGGGTTGTTGGCCTGTTGTAAGGCAGGTCCTCACCAGACTTCACTGGCAACAATGTCACCTATGGGCTCAAACCCACTGACACTGGACCAGACAGGACTGGCAAGAAGTGCTCTTCACTAACGAGTCGTGGTTTTGTCTCACCAGGGGTGATGGTCGGATTCGCGTTCGAAGGAATGAGTGTTACACCGAGGCCTGTACTCTGGAGCGGGATCGATTTGGAGGTGGAGGGACCGTCATGGTCTGGGGCGGTGTGTCACAGCATCATCGGACTGAGCTTGTTGTCATTGCAGGCAATCTCAACGCTGTGCGTTACAGGGAAGACATCCTCCTCCCTCATGTGGTACCCTTCCTGCAGGCTCATCCTGACATGACCCTCCAGCATGACAATGCCACCTGCCATACTGCTCATTCTGTGTGTGAGTTCCTGCAAGACAGGAATGCCAGTGTTCTGCCATGGCCAGCGAAGAGCCCGGATCTCAATCCCATTGAGCATGTCTGGGACCCGTTGGATCGGAGGGTAAGGGCTAGGGCCATTCCTCCCAGAAATGTCTGGGATCTTGCAGGTGCCTTGGTGGAAGAGTGGGGTAACATCTCACAGCAAGAACGGGCAAATCTGGTGCAGTCCATGAGGAGGAGATGCACTGCAGTACTTAATGCAGCTGGTGGCCACACCAGATACTGACTGTTACTTTTGATTTTGACCCCCCCCCCCTCCTTTGTTCAGGGACACATTATTCCATTTCTGTTAGTCACATGTCTGTGGAACTTGTTAAATGTATGTCTCAGTTGTTGAATCTTGTCATGTTCATACAAATATTTACACATTTTAAGTTTGCTGAAAATAAACGCAGTTGACAGTGAGAAGGACGTTTTCTTTTTTTTTTGCTGAGTTTAGTTTCCCTTTTGTAACATATATAACTGTTATATAACTGTTTCTAAACTGTCCTGTTCTAACTTTCTGTGAAATGATCTTTAATGGTTCCTGTTGTCCCAGGATGTGTGGGGGAGTGGACATGTCCCTGGTATGATTAGTCTTTCTCTAGGCCAACTGTGGTGATAAGCAGAAGCACCCGACTCAATCCAAGGGCATGTGAAACACCCCCCCCCCTCCCTCCCCATCCTGGGTCTGTATAAATGTCTGTGAGAACAAAGAGAGACTCTATCTAGTTTCCCCTTGCATACATGCTCGTCATAAAGCTTTTGAATATTGAGATCGGACTGCCTTCTGAGTCATTTTTCCACCACAATTCTTGGTGCCGTGACCCCGGATCGCAACAGCAGGACCCGGACCCATATCGCCCGCTGGGAAACAAGACAACTCCTGTGCCAAAACTAAGAGGTAAGGGACCTTTCTCACAATCCATATATGAGTTGTCTATTTCTCTAGTGGGTGGTGGGGTTACAGCTGTGAATCTTTCTGGGTAAGTCTAAGAGCTGTGCACACCTGGATTGTACAATATTTGCACATTATTCTTTTTAAAATTCTTTAAGTTCTGTCAAGTTGGTAGTTAAGTCTTGCCATAGATTTTAAAGTGGATTTAAGTCAAAACTTGTAACTAGGCCACTCAGGAACATTCAATGTCATCTTGGTAAGCAACTCCAGGATATATTTGGCCTTGTGTTTTAGGTTATTGTCCTGCTGAAAGGTGAATTTGTCCCCCATTGTCTGTCTGAAAGCAGACTGAACCAGGTTCTCCTCTAGGATTTTGCCTGTGCTTATAGCTGTATTCCGTTTATTTTTATCCATGTTATGGATGACAAGCATACCCATAACATGATGCAGCCACCACCATGCTTGAAAATATGAAGAGTGTTACTCAGTGATGTGCTGTGTTTGATTTGTGCCAAACATAACGCTTTGTATTCAGGACATAAAGTTAATTTCTTTGCCACATTTTTTACTTTAGTGCCTTATAGCAAACAAGATGCACAATTCTGTACAGGCTTCATTGTTTTCACTCTGTCATTTAGGTTTGTATTGTGGAGTAACTACAATGTTGTTGATCCATCCTCGGTGTTCTACCTATCACAGCCATTAAACTCTGTAATTGTTTTAAAGTCACCATTGGCATCACAGTGCAATCCCTGAGTGGTTTCCTTCCTCTCCGGTAACTGAGTTAGGAAGGACACCTGTATCTTTGTAGTGACTGGGTGTATTGATACACCATCCAAAGTGTAATTAATAACTTCACCATGCTCAAAGGGATATTCAATGTCTGCTTTTACATTTTTTACCCATCTATCAATAGGTGCCCTTCTTTGTGAGGCATTGGAAAACCTCCCTGGTCTTTGTGGTTGAATCTGTGTTTGAAATTCCCTGCTCTACTGAGGGACCTTACAGATAATTGTATGTGTGGGGTACAGAGATGAGGATGTCATTAATAATCATGTTAAACACTATTATTGAACACAGAGTGAGTCCATGCAACTTATTATGTGACTTGTTGAGCACATTTTTACTCCAGAACTTATTTTAGGTTTGCCATAACAAAGGGGTTGAATACTGATTGACTCAAGACATTTCAGCAATACATTTTTAATTCATTCGTAAACATTTCAAAAAACATATTTCCACTTTGATATTATGGAGTAATGTGGTTAGGACAGTGGAGTAATGTGGTTAGGACAGTGGAGTAATGTGGTTAGGACAGTGGAGTAATGTGGTTAGGACAGTGGAGTAATGTGGTTAGGACAGTGGAGTAATGTGGTTAGGACAGTGGAGTAATGTGGTTAGGACAGTGGAGTAATGTGGTTAGGACAGTGGAGTAATGTGGTTAGGACAGTGGAGTAATGTGGTTAGGACAGTGGAGTAATGTGGTTAGGACAGTGGAGTAATGTGGTTAGGACAGTGGAGTAATGTGGTTAGGACAGTGGAGTAATGTGGTTAGGACAGTGGAGTAATGTGGTTAGGACAGTGGAGTAATGTGGTTAGGACAGTGGAGTAATGGAGTAATGGGTTAGGACAGTGGAGTAATGTGGTTAGGACAGTGGAGTAATGTGGTTAGGACAGTGGAGTAATGTGGTTAGGACAGTGGAGTAATGTGGTTAGGACAGTGGAGTAATGTGGTTAGGACAGTGGAGTAATGTGGTTAGGACAGTGGAGTAATGTGGTTAGGACAGTGGAGTAATGTGGTTAGGACAGTGGAGTAATGTGGTTAGGACAGTGGAGTAATGTGGTTAAACAGTGGAGTAATGTGGTTAGGTTGGACAGTGGTTAGGACAGTGGAGTAATGTGGTTAGGACAGTGGAGTAATGTGGTTAGGACAGTGGAGTAATGTGGTTAGGACAGTGGAGTAATGTGGTTAGGACAGTGGAGTAATGGGTTAGGACAGTGGAGTAATGGGTTAGGACAGTGGAGTAATGTGGTTAGGACAGTGGAGTAATGTGGTTAGGACAGTGGAGTAATGTGGTTAGGACAGTGGAGTAATGTGGTTAGGACAGTTAGTGTGGTTAGGACAGTGGAGTAATGTGGTTAGGACAGTGGAGTTAATGGTTAGGTACAGTGGAGTAATGTGGTTAGGACAGTGGAGTAATGTGGTTAGGACAGTGGAGTAATGTGTTAGGATAATGAGGTTAGGATGGGTAATGTGGTTAGGACAGTGTAGGGTAATGTGGTTAGGACAGTGGATAATGAGGTGGTTAGGACAGTGGAGTAATGTGGTTAGGACAGTGGAGTTGTGGTTAGGACAGTGGAGTAATGTGGTTAGGACAGTGGAGTAATGAGTTAGGGTACAGTGGAGTAATGGGTTAGGACAGTGAGGATAATGTGGTTAGGACAGTGGAGTAATGTGGTTAGGACAGTGGAGTAATGTGGTTAGGACAGTGGAGTAATGTGGTTAGGACAGTGATAGAAAATCTCAATTGAATCCATTTTAAATTGTCTGTAACAGCATGTGGAAGAAGGCAAGGTGGTTGAATATACAGTGCCTTGGGTTATTGGCCCCCTTGAGGATTTTGCCAATTTCAGGCTTCAAAATGATAAAGATATAAAACTGTATTTTTTGTGAAGAATCAACAACAAGGGGACACAATCATGAAGTGGATCGACATTTATTGGATATTTCAAATTTTTTAACAAATCAACTGAAAAATTGGGCGTGCAAAATTACTGTACTGTACATACTGAAGGCTCTGTACTCAGTAACATTCACAACATGATTTAAAACCTACAGTCTCATGGTTGGTGCCTAATGAGGTGATGGTTAATGAGTGTAGGGTTAGTTGGTAGGTTAATGAGTGTAGGGTTAGTTGGTAGGATAATGACGTGATGGGTTTTAATGAGTGTAGGGTTAGTTGGTAGGATAATGAGGTGGTGGTTAATGAGTGTAGGGTTAGTTGGTAGGATAATGAGGTGATGGGTTTTAATGAGTGTAGGGTTAGTTGGTAGGATAATGAGGTGGTGGGTTTTAATGAGTGTAGGGTTAGTTGGTAGGATGATGAGGGTTAATGAGTGTTGGTAGGATAATGAGGTTGTAGTTGGTAGGATAATGAGGTGATGGTTAATGTTTTAGTTGGTAGGATAATGAGTGTAGGGTTAGTTGGTAGGATAATGAGGTGGTGGTTAATGAGTGTAGGGTTAGTTGGTAGGATAATGAGGTGGTGGTTTTAATGAGTGTAGGGTTAGGGTAGGATAATGAGGTGGTGGTTAATGTTTAGTTGGAAGAGGTAATGGGTTAGGGTGGGATAATGAGGTTTTAATGAGTGTAGGGTTAGTTGGTAGGATAATGAGGTGGTGGGTTAATGAGTGTGGGTTAGTTGGTAGGATAATGAGGTGGTGGTTTTAATGAGTGTAGGGTTAGTTGGTAGGATAATGAGGTGGGGTTTTAATGAGTGTAGGGTTAGTTGGTAGGATAATGAGGTGGTGGGTTTAATGAGGTGGTTAGTTGGTAGGATAATGAGGTGGTGGGTTAGTTAGGTAGGGGTTAGTTGGTAGGATAATGAGGTGGTGGGTTTTAATGAGTGTAGGGTTAGTTGGTAGGGTGATAATGAGTGTGAGTTGGGTAATGAGGTGGTGGTTTTAATGAGTGTAGGGTTAGTTGGTAGGATAATGAGGTGGTGGTTAGGGTAGGGTTAGTTGGTAGGATGAGGTGGTGGGTTTTAATGAGTGTAGGGTTAGTTGGTAGGATAATGAGGGGTGGGTTTTAATGAGTGTAGGGTTAGTTGGTAGGATAATGAGGTGGTGGTGTAGGGTTAGTTGGTAGGATAATGAGGTGTAGGGTAGGGTTAGTTGGTAGGGTAAGGTGAGTTGGTAGGATAATGAGGGTGGTTGGTTAATAGGTAGTTAGTTGGTAGGGTGGTGGTTAATGAGTGTAGGGTTAGTAGGGTTAGTTGGGTAGGGTAGGATAATGATGGGTTTTAATGAGTGTAGGGTTAGTTGGTAGGGTTAATGAGTGTAGGGTTAGTTGGTAGGGTAATGAGTGTAGGGTTAGTTGGTAGAGGGGTTAGTTTTAATGAGTGTAGGGTTAGTGGTAGGGTTAGAGGGTAGGGTAATGAGTGTAGGGTTAGTTGGTAGGGTAATGAGAGTGTAGTTGGTTAGGATAATGAGTGGGGTTTAGGATAAATAATGAGTGTAGGGTTAGTTGGTAGGGTAATGAGTGTAGGGTTAGTTGGTTGAGTAATTAGAATCTAAATTAGAATGTCAAGGCCCAAAGAAGTATTCTTAAAGTGGCAATGTCCACATTATTACCTCGTAGTTTAGAATGTAAGAACACTTAGAATGTCAATTAGAATGTCAATTAGAATGTCATTAGTCAATTAGAATGTCAATTAGAATGTCAATTAGAAAAATCAAGGCCTAAAGAAGTATTCTTAAAGTGATAATGGCACTTTTTTAAAACACTTTTTACATGTTATTTTATATTAGACCCTAATGTACAATTATATAAATTATACAATTGTATAACATTGAGGTCCTTGCAAATTACCTTTAACTGCTTGAAAAAGTCCCTGAAAGTAATTGAATTTGACTTGTCAATGTTAGTATGACCCCTGCTTATAGGATGTATAGTCCTGTTGTTGTGGAGTTATGGGACAATTTGCATTACTTGTGTTCTTCTAAGAACACATTAGAAACTGCATGAAAATCTTTTTTATTTTTTGTCACAAACCATTTTGAGATGTTGATCCCAATGTCACACACTGGGCCCCATTATTTATAGAAAGAGCATCATACCTGAGCCCTCTGGAGCAGGGGGACCTCCTCCAGGTCACGGGCGATCTCGTACCCCCGTTCAAAGTACGTACAGCCTCTTTCGTACTGACCCTGAGGAGAGAGTGTGAGGGGTGAGAGAGAGAGAGAGAGGGGGGAGATAGACAGAGAGAGAGGAATACGAGAGGGGAAAGACAGAGAGAGAGGAATACGAGAGGGGAAAGACAGAGAGAGAGAGAGGGGGGGAGATAGACAGAGAGAGAGAGAGAGAGAGAGACAGAGAGAGAGAGAGAGAGGGGGATAGACAGAGAGAGAGAGAGACAGAGAGAGAGAGAGAGAGAGAGAGAGAGAGGGGGGGGAGATAGAGAGAGAGACAGAGAGAGAGAGAGAGAGAGAGACAGAGAGAGAGGAATATGAGAGGGGATAGATGGAGAGAGAGAGAGAGATAGAGAGAGAGAGACAGAGAGAGAGAGAGAGAGGGGATAGACAGAGAGAG
The DNA here is from genome assembly GCF_018296145.1 of Oncorhynchus tshawytscha. NCBI lineage: Eukaryota > Metazoa > Chordata > Actinopteri > Salmoniformes > Salmonidae > Oncorhynchus > Oncorhynchus tshawytscha. Next base: position 49,009 of record NW_024609075.1, on the reverse strand, counting down.
AGAGACAGAGAGAGAGAGGGGGAGATAGAGAGAGAGAGAGAGAGAGAGAGATAGAGAGAGACAGAGAGAGAGAGAGGGGGGATAGACAGAGCGTAGGGAAGATGCTTATTTTGAAAAGTGGAATAAATGCATGTTGTCAAATTGTAAAATATCATCTCTCTGAATTCTTATTTTGTCCCCTCCCTCCCCCTCTAGAGTTGAAGATACCTCCTAGACACATGCTCTCTCCCTCCCTATCTCCCCCCACCCTCCCTCCCTCCCTTGCTCCCCACTCCCCTCCCTCCCGCCCTCCCCCACCCACCCTATCTCCCTCCCTCCCCCTCCCTCTCTCCCTCCCTCTCTTACTCTAGAGTTGAAGATGACTCCTAGACACATGCATGCTTCCTCTAGGTTGTGGTATTGGTTGTTGCCCTGGGAAACCTCTGCAAACTTCTCCAGATACTGGACCGTCTCACTCAGCTTCCCCTCACTAGGACACACACACAAACTGTATAGGAACCTTCCACCGAAGGTCCAACAACACAAAATGTCAGGTGTGTGTGTCTATCCTTCAGCGTGTCTGTGTCCGTCTGTCCTTCAGTGTGTCTGTGTCCGTCTGTCCTTCAGTGTGTCTGTGTGTGTCTGTCCTTCAGTGTGTCTGTGTGTGTCTGTCCTTCAGTGTGTCTGTGTCCGTCTGTCCTTCAGCGTGTCTGTCCTTCAGTGTGTCTGTGTGTGTCTATCCTTCAGTGTGTCTGTCCTTCAGCGTGTCTGTGTGTGTCCATCCTTCAGCGTGTCTGTGTCCGTCTGTCCTTCAGTGTGTCTGTGTGTGTCTGTCCTTCAGTGTGTCTGTGTGTGTCTGTCCTTCAGTGTGTCTGTGTGTGTCTGTCCTTCAGTGTGTCTGTGTCCGTCTGTCCTTCAGCGTGTCTGTGTCCGTCTGTCCTTCAGCGTGTCTGTCCTTCAGTGTGTCTGTGTCCGTCTGTCCTTCAGCGTGTCTGTCCTTCAGTGTGTCTGTGTGTGTCTGTCCTTCAGTGTGTCTGTCCTTCAGTGTGTCTGTGTGTGTCTGTCCTTCAGTGTGTCTGTGTGTGTCCGTCCTTCAGTGTGTCTGTGTGTGTCTGTTCCTCAGTGTGTCTGTCCTTCAGCGTGTCTGTGTCCGTCTGTCCTTCAGTGTGTCTGTCCTTCAGTGTGTCTGTCCTTCAGTGTGTCTGTGTGTCTGTCCTTCAGTCTGTCCTTCAGTGTGTCTGTCTGTCCTGCAGTGTGTCTGTCCTTCAGTGTGTCTGTCTGTCCTGCAGTGTGTCTGTGTGTGTCTGTTCTGTCTGTGTGTATCTGTTCTTCAGTGTGTATCTGTCCCATCCTTCTGTGTGTGTCTTTGTGTGTAAAATAGTGCTGAGCGATAGTGATTATTAGTTCATTAGTGCTTTATGAGGTAGGTTCGGTTAGATTATTAATAAATAATCAGTTTGGCTTCCCGGGTGGCGCAGTGGTCTAGGGCACTGCATCGCAGCGCTAGCTGTGCCACCAGAGACTCTGCGTTCGAGCACAGGCTCTGTCGCAGCCGGCCACGACCGGGAGGCCCGTGTGGCGACATACAATTGGCCTAGATATCCTTGTCTCAACCCGCACCAGCGACTCCTGTGGCGGGCCGGGCGCAGTGAGTGCTAACCAAGGTAGCCAGGTGCACGGTGTTTCCTCCGACACATTGGTGCGGCTGGCTTCCGGGTTGGAGGGCGCTGTGTTAAGAAGCAGTGCGGCTTGGTTGGGTTGTGTATCGGAGGACGCATGACTTTCAACCTTCGTCTCTCCCGAGCCCGTACGGGAGTTGTAGCGATGAGACAAGATAGTAATTACTAACAATTGGATACCACGAAAAAGGGGGTAAAATAACATTTAAAAATTTAAAATCAGTTTTAGATTTTCGGTTTCAATATAGTTTTTCAACATTAAATTCATTATGAAATATAATATAATTAATATAATATAATATAATATAATTAATTACAATGATTTAGAGCTTTTTAATGGAAATTCCAAAACCTAAAATAGTGAACATTCAATGGCCAAAACATTCCATTGTCTCTGTCAGGTTCATATTGGGTCGGCATCAATAGAAACATAGGAAATTACTATGAAATAAAAACATTTTTCAGTTGTGATTATTACTTAGTTTATATTGGGTGACTTTCTTATTTATCATTCCTCAAAGTAATCACCTGTCTGTAGTAATCACCTGTCTGTAGTAATCACCTGTCTGTAGTAATCACCTGTCTGTAGTATTCACCTGTCTGTAGTATTCACCTGTCTGTAGTAATCACCTGTCTGTAGTAATCACCTCTCTGTAGTATTCACCTGTCTGTAGTAATCACCTGTCTGTAGTAATCACCTGTCTGTAGTAATCACCTGTCTGTAGTAATCACCTGTCTGTAGTATTCACCTGTCTGTAGTAATCACCTGTCTGTAGTATTCACCTGTCTGTAGTAATCACCTGTCTGTAGTATTCACCTGTCTGTAGTAATCACCTGTCTGTAGTATTCACCTGTCTGTAGTAATCACCTGTCTGTAGTAATCACCTGTCTGTAGTAATCACCTGTCTGTAGTAATCACCTGTATGTAGTAATCACCTGTCTGTAGTAATCACCTGTCTGTAGTAATCACCTGTCTGTAGTAATCACCTGTCTGTAGTATTCACCTGTCTGTAGTAATCACCTGTCTGTAGTATTCACCTGTCTGTAGTATTCACCTGTCTGTAGTAATCACCTGTCTGTAGTAATCACCTGTCTGTAGTAATCACCTGTCTGTAGTATTCACCTGTCTGTAGTAATCACCTGTCTGTAGTAATCACCTGTCTGTAGTAATCACCTGTCTGTAGTAATCACCCGTCTGTCGTAATCACCTGTCTGTAGTAATCACCTGTCTGTAGTAATCACCTGTCTGTAGTAATCACCTGTCTGTAGTAATCACCTGTCTGTAGTATTCACCTGTCTGTAGTAATCATTACTACTTCTTCAAAGTAGATGTGGCATAGTAACTCTGTATTCCTCTCTCTTGTTGTTAGATGGTATATCTGGTCTGTGTGTATCTAACATAACAGTGGATCCCTCTCTCTTGTTGTTAGATGGTATATCTGGTCTGTGTGTATCTAACCTAACAGTGGATCCCTCTCTCTTGTTGTTAGATGGTATATCTGGTCTGTGTGTATCTAACATAACAGTGGATCCCTCTCTCTTGTTGTTAGATGGTATATCTGGTCTGTGTGTATCTAACATAACAGTGAATCCCTCAGGGGTAAAAGTGGTTCCATCCAGAGATCTGTAAATAATGACAAGATGCTCATGTTTCCTCCCTAACAATGGGAGCCAAAATTAATCCCATAGAAACTAATCGTACAGATTTTGGACAGATTTTGGAGAGAGTGAAACCTCTCGCTTCACATCTTCCTCTCTGGTCTGTCTAAGCCCCCTCCCACTGCCGCAATGGATTATGGTCAATGTAGTTAATTATCATGTTTTGGCGCTGGACTAGGTTGAATATTTGCTTAATGAAAACTACAACTCCCTTCAGCCATGTGTCTCACATAATTCTGGACATGATTTCTCTCTAGAGAAATGGCACGTTGGGCACACATAAAACAATACAGAGCTAAATGGAATTGAAGTCATTGAACCGACGTTGATAATAACCGAATGTGGTTAATGGCTCAGCACTACCAGTCTACCTCTCCAGTGACTTGGCTATGGCTTTATAGGCCTTCCCCAGTCCTCCTGCGTCCCCCAGGGCTGTTGACATCTCCATGTACATGTTCAGGAAGCGCTTGGCTGTCACCTAAAATTAGTAGAATTTATTTGGGAAAATAATACACCAGATGTACATTTGATCCCAGAGAATAGATCCCAGAGGATAGATCCCAGAGAATAGATCCCAGAGAAAAGATCCCAGAGAATAGATCCCAGAGAACAGATCCCAGAGAATAAATCCCAGAGGACAGATCCCAGAGAATAGATCCCAGAGAACAGATCCAAGAGAACAGGTCCCAGATGACAGATCCCAGAGGACAGATCCCAGAGAATAGATCCCAGAAAATAGATCCCAGAGGACAGATCCCAGAGAATAGATCCCAGAGGATAGATCCCAGAGGATAGATCCCAGAGAACAGATCCCAGAGAACAGATCCCAGACGACAGATCCCAGAGGACAGATCCCAGAGAATAGATCCCAGAGAATAGATCCCAGAGAATAGATCCCAGAGGACAGATCCCAGAGAATATATCCCAGAGAATAGATCCCAGAGAATAGATCCCAGAGAATAGATCCCAGAGGACAGATCCCAGAGAATAGATCCCAGAGAATAGGTCCCAGAGAATAGATCCCAGAGAATAGATCCCAGAGGACAGATCCCAGAGAATAGATCCCAGAGAATAGATCCCAGAGAATAGATCCCAGAGAATAGATCCCAGAGGACAGATCCCAGAGAATAGATCCCAGAGAATAGATCCCAGAGAATAGATCCCAGAGGACAGATCCCAGAGAATAGATCCCAGAGAATAGATCCCAGAGGACAGATCCCAGAGAATAGATCCCAGAGAATAGATCCCAGAGAATAGATCCCAGAAAATAGATCCCAGAGGACAGATCCCAGAATAGATCCCAGAGAATAGATCCCAGAGAATAGATCCCAGAGAACAGATCCCAGAGGAGAGATCCCAGAGAATAGATCCCAGAGGACAGATCCCAGAGAATACATCCCAGAGGAGAGATCCCAGAGAATAGATCCCAGAGAATAGATCCCAGAGAATAGATCCCAGAGGACAGATCCCAGAGAATAAATCCCAGAGAATAGATCCCAGAGGACAGATCCCAGAGAATAGATCCCAGAGGACAGATCCCAGAGAATAGATCCCAGAGAATAGATCCCAGAGGACAGATCCCAGAGAATAGATCCCAGAGAATAGATCCCAGAGAATAGATCCCAGAAAATAGATCCCAGAGGACAGATCCCAGAATAGATCCCAGAGAATAGATCCCAGAGAATAGATCCCAGAGAACAGATCCCAGAGGAGAGATCCCAGAGAATAGATCCCAGAGGACAGATCCCAGAGAATACATCCCAGAGGAGAGATCCCAGAGAATAGATCCCAGAGAATAGATCCCAGAGAATAGATCCCAGAGGACAGATCCCAGAGAATAAATCCCAGAGAATAGATCCCAGAGGACAGATCCCAGAGAATAGATCCCAGAGAATAGATCCCAGAGGACAGATCCCAGAGAATAGATCCCAGAGAATAGATCCCAGAGAATAGATCCCAGAGGACAGATCCCAGAGAATAGATCCCAGAGAATAGATCCCAGAGAATAGATCCCAGAGAATAGATCCCAGAGGACAGATCCCAGAGAATAGATCCCAGAGAATAGATCCCAGAGAATAGATCCCAGAGGACAGATCCCAGAGAATAGATCCCAGAGAATAGATCCCAGAGGACAGATCCCAGAGAATAGATCCCAGAGAATAGATCCCAGAGAATAGATCCCAAAGGACAGATCCCAGAGAATAGATCCCAGAGAATAGATCCCAGAGAATAGATCCCAGAGAATAGATCCCAGAATAGATCCCAGAGAATAGATCCCAGAGAATAGATCCCAGAGAACAGATCCCAGAGGAGAGATCCCAGAGAATAGATCCCAGAGGACAGATCCCAGAGAATACATCCCAGAGAAGAGATCCCAGAGAATAGATCCCAGAGAATAGATCCCAGAGAATAGATCCCAGAGGACAGATCCCAGAGAATAAATCCCAGAGAATAGATCCCAGAGGACAGATCCCAGAGAATAGATCCCAGGGAATAGATCCCAGAGAATAGATCCCAGAGGAGAGATCCCAGAGAATAGATCCCAGAGAAAAGATCCTAGAGGAGAGATCCCAGAGAATAGATCCCAGAGAATAGATCCCAGAGAATAGATCCCAGAGGAGAGATCCCAGAGAATAGATCCCAGAGATCCCAGAAGAGAGATCCCAGAAGAGAGCACTTATAATTAAAACACTTTCCAAAGTGGTCCTCCTGGTAAAAAATTTACATCTAATGATTTTTTAAAAAGCAACAAAACAAAAACACTTAATTCATTTAGAGCAGTGTTTCCCAACTCCAGTCCCCCAGTACCCCAACAGCCCAACTCCAGTCCTCCAGTCCTCCCAACAGCCCAACTCCAGTCCTCCAGTCCCCCAACAGCCCAACTCCAGTCCTCCAGTCCCCCAACAGTCCAACTCCAGTCCTCCAGTCCTCCAGTCCTCCCAACAGCCTAACTCCAGTCCTCCAGTCCTCCCAACAGCCCAACTCCAGTCCTCCAGTCCCCCAACAGCCCAACTCCAGTCCTCCAGTCCCCCAACAGCCTAACTCCAGTCCTCCAGTCCTCCAGTCCCCCAGTCCTCCAGTACCCCAACAGCCCAACTCCAGTCCTCCAGTACCCCAACAGCCCAACTCCAGTCCTCCAGTTCTCCAGTACCCCAACAGCCCAACTCCAGTCCTCCAGTCCTCCAGTCCTCCCAACAGCCCAACTCCAGTCCCCCAGTCCTCCAGTACCCCAACAGCCCAACTCCAGTCCTCCAGTACCCCAACAGCCCAACTCCAGTCCTCCAGTACCCCAACAGCCCAACTCCAGTCCCCCATTCCTCCAGTACCCCAACAGCCCAACTCCAGTCCCCCAGTCCTCCAGTACCCCAACAGCCCAACTCGAGTCCTCCAGTCCTCCAGTCCCCCAGTCCACCCAACAGCCCAACTCCAGTCCTCCAGTCCTCCAGTCCCCCAGTCCTCCAGTACCCCAACACCCCAACTCCAGTCCTCCAGTCCTCCAGTCCACCAGTCCCCCAGTCCACCCAACAGCCCAACTCCAGTCCCCCAACAGCCCAACTCCAGTCCCCCAGTCCCCCAGTCCTCCAGTCCTCCAGTCCACCAGTCCTCCAGTCCTCCAGTCCACCCAACAGCCCAACTCCAGTCCTCCAGTCCACCAGTCCTCCCAACAGCCCAACTCCAGTCCTCCAGTCCTCCAGTCCACCAGTCCCCCAGTCCTCCCAACAGCCCAACTCCAGTCCTCCAGTCCACCCAACAGCCCAACTCCAGTCCTCCAGTCCCCCAACAGCCCAACTCCAGTCCTCCAGTCCTCCCAACAGCCCAACTCCAGTCCTCCAGTCCACCCAACAGCCCAACTCCAGTCCTCCAGTCCCCCAACAGCCCAACTCCAGTCCTCCAGTCCACCAGTCCTCCAGTCCTCCAGTCCCCCAACAGCCCAACTCCAGTCCTCCAGTCCCCCAACAGCCCAACTCCAGTCCTCCAGTCCACCAGTCCTCCAGTCCTCCAGTCCCCCAACAGCCCAACTCCAGTCCTCCAGTCCACCCAACAGCCCAACTCCAGTCCTCCAGTCCACCAGTCCTCCCAACAGCCCAACTCCAGTCCTCCAGTCCTCCAGTCCACCAGTCCCCCAGTCCTCCCAACAGCCTAACTCCAGTCCTCCAGTCCTCCCAACAGCCCAACTCCAGTCCTCCAGTCCCCCAACAGCCCAACTCCAGTCCTCCAGTCCCCCCAACAGCCTAACTCCAGTCCTCCAGTCCTCCAGTCCCCCAGTCCTCCAGTCCTCCAGTACCCCAACAGCCCAACTCCAGTCCTCCAGTACCCCAACAGCCCAACTCCAGTCCTCCAGTTCTCCAGTACCCCAACAGCCCAACTCCAGTCCTCCAGTCCTCCAGTCCTCCCAACAGCCCAACTCCAGTCCCCCAGTCCTCCAGTACCCCAACAGCCCAACTCCAGTCCTCCAGTCCCCCAACAGTCCAACTCCAGTCCTCCAGTACCCCAACAGCCCAACTCCAGTCCTCCAGTCCCCAGTCCTCCAGTACCCCAACAGCCCAACTCCAGTCCCCCATTCCTCCAGTACCCCAACAGCCCAACTCCAGTCCCCAGTCCTCCAGTACCCCAACAGCCCAACTCCCGAGTCCTCCAGTCCTCCAGTCCCCCAGTCCACCCAACAGCCCAACTCCAGTCCTCCAGTCCTCCAGTCCCCCAGTCCTCCAGTACCCCAACACCCCAACTCCAGTCCTCCAGTCCTCCAGTCCACCAGTCCCCCAGTCCACCCAACAGCCCAACTCCAGTCCCCCAACAGCCCAACTCCAGTCCCCCAGTCCCCCAGTCCTCCAGTCCACCAGTCCTCCAGTCCTCCAGTCCACCCAACAGCCCAACTCCAGTCCACCAGTCCTCCCAACAGCCCAACTCCAGTCCTCCAGTCCTCCAGTCCACCAGTCCCCCAGTCCTCCCAACAGCCCAACTCCAGTCCTCCAGTCCACCCAACAGCCCAACTCCAGTCCTCCAGTCCCCAACAGCCCAACTCCAGTCCTCCAGTCCTCCCAACAGCCCAACTCCAGTCCTCCAGTCCACCCAACAGCCCAACTCCAGTCCTCCAGTCCCCCAACAGCCCAACTCCAGTCCTCCAGTCCACCAGTCCTCCAGTCCTCCAGTCCCCCAACAGCCCAACTCCAGTCCTCCAGTCCACCCAACAGCCCAACTCCATTCCTCCAGTCCACCAGTCCTCCAGTCCCCCAGTCCACCAGTCCTCCAGTCCTCCCAACAGCCCAACTCCAGTCCTCCAGTCCTCCAGTCCACCAGTCCTCCCAACTCCAGTCCTCCAGTCCACCCAACAGCCCAACTCCAGTCCTCCAGTCCCCCAACAGCCCAACTCCAGTCCTCCAGTCCTCCCAACAGCCCAACTCCAGTCCTCCAGTCCACCCAACAGCCCAACTCCAGTCCTCCAGTCCACCCAACAGCCCAACTCCAGTCCTCCAGTCCACCCAACAGCCCAACTCCAGTCCTCCAGTCCACCCAACAGCCCAACTCCAGTCCACCCAACAGCCCAACTCCAGTCCTCCAGTCCACCCAACAGCCCAACTCCAGTCCTCCAGTCCCCCAACAGCCCAACTCCAGTCCACCCAACAGCCCAACTCCAGTCCTCCAGTCCCCCAACAGCCCAACTCCAGTCCTCCAGTCCACCAGTCCTCCAGTCCTCCAGTCCCCCAACAGCCCAACTCCAGTCCTCCAGTCCACCCAACAGCCCAACTCCATTCCTCCAGTCCACCAGTCCTCCAGTCCCCCAGTCCACCAGTCCTCCAGTCCTCCCAACAGCCCAACTCCAGTCCTCCAGTCCTCCAGTCCACCAGTCCTCCCAACTCCAGTCCTCCAGTCCACCCAACAGCCCAACTCCAGTCCTCCAGTCCCCCAACAGCCCAACTCCAGTCCTCCAGTCCTCCCAACAGCCCAACTCCAGTCCTCCAGTCCACCCAACAGCCCAACTCCAGTCCTCCAGTCCACCCAACAGCCCAACTCCAGTCCTCCAGTCCACCCAACAGCCCAACTCCAGTCCTCCAGTCCACCCAACAGCCCAACTCCAGTCCACCCAACAGCCCAACTCCAGTCCTCCAGTCCACCCAACAGCCCAACTCCAGTCCTCCAGTCCCCCCAACAGTCCAACTCCAGTCCACCCAACAGCCCAACTCCAGTCCTCCAGTCCACCCAACAGCCCAACTCCAGTCCTCCAGTCCCCCCAACAGCCCAACTCCAGTCCACCCAACAGGAGGAGGCCTGGAGGACTAGAGTTGGGCTGTTGGGAGGACTGGAGTTGGGCTGTTGGGAGGATTGGAGATGGGCTGTTGGGAGGACTGGAGGACTGGAGGCCTGGAGGACTGGAGTTGGGCTGTTGGGAGGACTGGAGTTGGGCTGTTGGGAGGACTGGAGGACTGGAGTTGGGAAACACTGATTTAGAGGTACCTGGTCGCCGACACACTGATAGGCCAGACCCACACGGTAGGCCGCCTCCCCCTCGATTCTATGGTCTCCAGCTAGAGGAGACAGACAGACAGACAGACAGACAGACAGACAGACAGACAGACAGACAGACAGACAGACAGACAGACAGACAGACAGACAGACAGACAGACAGACAGACAGACAGACAGACAGACAGACAGACAGACAGACATGTATTGATTGAATGAGAACATTTAGTGAGTTTTATTTGTAAAGCCACACACTGGTCTCCCTCACCTTCCTTGGCCATCTGGAAGGCCTTGCTCAGCGTGTCTATAGCAGCTCTGTAGTCGTTAGCCTGTAGTGGTCTGTCTGCCAGCTGGGTGTACACCCTCCAGAGACCCTCACAGGCCTGGCAGTGGAGAGACCTGCCCCCCTCGCTGCGCCATGCCCGCCCTGCTGTCAGCTGGTAGAAACACTCATACTGCTCCCTGGCACTGTCTAACTGACCTAGAGGGAGAGATTGGGGAGGGGGAGAGAGAGAGAGAGTGGGAGAGAGAGAGGATGGGGAATGGGGAGAGAGAGAGAGAGAGAGAGAGAGAGGAGAGAGAGAGGGGGAAAGGGGGAGAGAGAGAGAGAAGGGGGAGAGAGAGAAAGATGGGGGAGAGAGAGAAAGAGAGAGAGGAGGGGAATGGGGAGAGAGAGAGAGAAAAAGGGAGAGGGGGAGAGGAGAGAGAGAGAGAGCGAGAGAGAGAGAGAGAGGGGATGGGGGAGAGAGAGAGAGAAAAAGGGAGAGGGGGAGAGAGAGATAGAGCAAGAGGGAGAGAGAGAGAGAGAAAAGGGAGAGAGAGAAAGAGAGAGAGAGGGAGACAGAGGGAGAGAGAGAGAGAGAGAGAGAGAGACAGAGGGGTCTCAGACAGAGGGAGAGAGAGGGAGAGAGAGAGACAGAGATGAGACATGAATGTCCATTTAGACCTGTCTCAGCCTCCTTCCTCCATCTACAGTATCTACACTCCCTGCGTGTGTGTGTATTATCTTGTTCCATGTGTGTGTGTCTGTGTGTGTGTGTGTGTGTTACCTGTGTGTGTGTGTATTACCTTGTTCCATAAGTGTGTGTGTGTGTGTATTATCTTGTTCCATAAGTGTGTGTGTGTGTGTGTGTGTATTATCTTGTTCCATGTGTGTGTGTGTGTGTGTATTATCTTGTTCCATGTGTGTGTGTGTGTGTGTGTTACCTTGCTCCATAAGTGTGTGTGTGTGAATATTATCTTGTTCCATAAGTGTGTGTGAGTGTGTGTGTGTGTGTGTTACCTTGCTCCATGTGTGTGTGTGTGTGTGTATTATCTTGTTCCATGTGTGTGTGTGTGTGTGTATTATCTTGTTCCATGTGTGTGTGTATGTGTGTATTATCTTGTTCCATGTGTGTGTGTGTGTGTGTGTGTATTATCTTGTTCCATGTGTGTGTGTGTGTGTGTGTTACCTTGCTCCATGTGTGTGTGTGTGTGTGTATTACCTTGTTCCATGTGTGTGTGTGTGTGTGTGTTACCTTGCTCCATGTAGACTTGTCCCATGTTAGCTAAAGCCTCAGCCTCCTTCCTCCCTCCATCTATCTTCACCCTGCGGGCCGAGGTCAGGCTGGTCTGGTAGAAGTGGCAGGACAACCACCTGTCCTCTGGCTCTCTGAAGTACTGGGCCAAAAACACCTGCTGGTCGTACACAGCACTCCACGCACCTGGCAGAGTAGAGATACACACACGGTG
>NW_024609075.1:20000-32500 GCF_018296145.1 Oncorhynchus tshawytscha | reverse complement strand
GTAGCCTAGTAGTTAGAGTGTAGAGGTGGTATGGTAGCCTAGTGGTTAGAGTGTATAGGTGGTATGGTAGCCTAGTGGTTAGAGTGTATAGGTGGTATGGTAGCCTAGTGGTTAGAGCGTTGGACCAGTAACCGGAAAGTTGCAAGTTCAAATCCCCGAGCTGACAAGGTACAAATCTGTCATTCTGCCCCTGAACAGGCAGTTAACCTGTTCCTAGGCCGTCATTGAAAATAAGAATTTGTTCTTAACTGACTTGTCTAGTTAAATAAAGGTCAAATAAAAGGTAAACTATTTGGAAAATAGTTTTATTTGAAAACCAGACCTTCTGAACTGTTTTGTTCAAATAATTGGTTTAATTTAGTATAGTATACGCTTCAGTCTCATAGTCAATTTGAAGCTTCAAAGGGAAAGGTGATGTGATCCTGGTTGGTAATCCAACTGACTACAGGCTACTAACCTGGTAATCCAACTGACTACAGGCTACTAACCTGGTGATCCAACTGACTACAGGCTACTAACCTGGTAATCCAACTGACTACAGGCTACTAACCTGGTAATCCAACTGACTACAGGCTACTAACCTGGTAATCCAACTGACTACAGGCTACTAACCTGGTAATCCAACTGACTACAGGCTACTAACCTGGTAATCCAACTGACTACAGGCTACTAACCTGGTAATCCAACTGACTACAGGCTACTAACCTGGTAATCCAACTGACTACAGGCTACTAACCTGGTAATCCAACTGACTACAGGCTAATAAACCTGGTAATCCAACTGACTACAGGCTACTAACCTGGTAATCCAACTGACTACAGGCTACTAACCTGGTAATCCAACCGACTACAGGCTACTAACCTGGTAATCCAACTGACTACAGGCTACTAACCTGGTAATCCAACTGACTACAGGCTACTAACCTGGTGATCCAACTGACTACAGGCTACTAACCTGGTAATCCAACTGACTACAGGCTACTAACCTGGTAATCCAACTGACTACAGGCTACTAACCTGGTAATCCAACTGACTACAGGCTACTAACCTGGTAATCCAACTGACTACAGGCTACTAACCTGGTAATCCAACTGACTACAGGCTACTAACCTGGTAATCCAACTGACTACAGGCTACTAACCTGGTAATCCAACTGACTACAGGCTACTAACCTGGTAATCCAACTGACTACAGGCTAATAAACCTGGTAATCCAACTGACTACAGGCTACTAACCTGGTAATCCAACTGACTACAGGCTACTAACCTGGTAATCCAACTGACTACAGGCTACTAACCTGGTAATCCAACTGACTACAGGCTACTAACCTGGTAATCCAACTGACTACAGGCTACTAACCTGGTAATCCAACTGACTACAGGCTACTAACCTGGTAATCCAACTGACTACAGGCTACTAACCTGGTAATCCAACTGTCTACAGGCTACTAACCTGGTAATCCAACTGACTACAGGCTACTAACCTGGTAATCCAACTGACTACAGGCTACTAACCTGGTAATCCAACTGACTACAGGCTACTAACCTGGTAATCCAACTGACTACAGGCTACTAACCTGGTAATCCAACTGACTACAGGCTACTAACCTGGTAATCCAACTGACTACAGGCTACTAACCTGGTAATCCAACTGACTACAGGCTACTAACCTGGTAATCCAACTGACTACAGGCTACTAACCTGGTAATCCAACTGACTACAGGCTACTAACCTGGTAATCCAACTGACTACAGGCTACTAACCTGGTAATCCAACTGACTACAGGCTACTAACCTGGTAATCCAACTGACTACAGGCTACTAACCTGGCAATCCAACTGACTACAGGCTACTAACCTGGTAATCCAACTGACTATAGGCAACTAACCTGGTAATCCAACTGACTACAGGCTACTAACCTGGTAATCCAACTGACTACAGGCTACTAACCTGGAAATCCAACTGACTACAGGCTACTAAACTGGTAATCCAACTGACTACAGGCTACTAACATGGTAATCCAACTGACTACAGGCTACTAAACTGGTAATCCAACTGACTACAGGCTACTAACCTGGTAATCCAACTGACTATAGGCTACTAACCTGGTAATCCAACAGACTATAGGCTACTAACCTGGCAATCCAACTGACTATAGGCTACTAACCTGGTAATCCAACTGACTACAGGCTACTAACCTGGTAATCCAACTGACTATAGGCTACTAACCTGGTAATCCAACAGACTATAGGCTACTAACCTGGCAATCCAACTGACTATAGGCTACTAACCTGGTAATCCAACAGACTACAGGCTACTAACCTGGTAATCCAACTAACTATAGGATACTAACCTGGTAATCCAACTGACTATAGGCTACTAACCTGGTAATCCAACTGACTATAGGCTACTAACCTGGTAATCCAACAGACTACAGGCTACTAACCTGGTAATCCAACTAACTATAGGCTACTAACCTGGTAATCCAACAGACTATAGTCTACTAACCTGGCAATCCAACTGACTATAGGCTACTAACCTGGTAATCCAACTAACTAGAGGCTACTAACCTGGTAATCCAACTGACTACAGGCTACTAACCTGGTAATCCAACTAACTAGAGGCTACTAACCTGGTAATCCAACTGACTATAGGCTACTAACCTGGTAATCCAACAGACTATAGTCTACTAACCTGGCAATCCAACTGACTATAGGCTACTAACCTGGTAATCCAACTGACTAGAGGCTACTAACCTGGTAATCCAACTGACTACAGGCTACTAACCTGGTAATCCAACTAACTAGAGGCTACTAACCTGGTAATCCAACTGACTACAGGCTACTAACCTGGTAATCCAACTGACTACAGGCTACTAACCTGGCAATCCAACTGACTACAGGCTACTAACCTGGCAATCCAACTGACTACAGGCAACTAACCTGGTAATCCAACAGACTACAGGCTACTAACCTGGTAATCCAACTAACTATAGGCTACTAACCTGGTAATCCAACTGACTACAGGCTACTAACCTGGTAATCCAACTGACTACAGGCTACTAAACTGGTAATCCAACTGACTACAGGCTACTAACATGGTAATCCAACTGACTACAGGCTACTAAACTGGTAATCCAACTGACTACAGGCTACTAACCTGGTAATCCAACTGACTATAGGCTACTAACCTGGTAATCCAACAGACTATAGGCTACTAACCTGGCAATCCAACTGACTATAGGCTACTAACCTGGTAATCCAACAGACTACAGGCTACTAACCTGGTAATCCAACTAACTATAGGCTACTAACCTGGTAATCCAACTAACTATAGGATACTAACCTGGTAATCCAACTGACTATAGGCTACTAACCTGGTAATCCAACAGACTATAGTCTACTAACCTGGCAATCCAACTGACTATAGGCTACTAACCTGGTAATCCAACTAACTAGAGGCTACTAACCTGGTAATCCAACTAACTAGAGGCTACTAACCTGGTAATCCAACTGACTACAGGCTACTAACCTGGTAATCCAACTGACTACAGGCTACTAACCTGGTAATCCAACAGACTATAGTCTACTAACCTGGCAATCCAACTGACTATAGGCTACTAACCTGGTAATCCAACTAACTAGAGGCTACTAACCTGGTAATCCAACTGACTACAGGCTACTAACCTGGTAATCCAACTAACTAGAGGCTACTAACCTGGTAATCCAACTGACTACAGGCTACTAACCTGGTAATCCAACTAACTAGAGGCTACTAACCTGGTAATCCAACTGACTACAGGCTACTAACCTGGTAATCCAACTAACTTTAGGCTACTAACCTGGTAATCCAACTAACTATAGGATACTAACCTGGTGATCCAACTGACTATAGGCTACTAACCTGGTAATCCAACAGACTATAGGCTACTAACCTGGTAATCCAACTGACTACAGGCTACTAAAACCAACAGTTTAGCGCTGCGCTTCGGAGTTTTGATAATATCTATAATATTTATCGCTGACCAGCAGATGTCACTAAAGTGCACTGTAACCGGATAATGAAGCCCAGGGAAATTCAACCTTTTTTTTTTCTTTTACCCAATTGGCTGAAAAGCCTCAATGCTTCAGGAAGCTTTGTTTCCCCCATCACTACCTTTAGTTGATGGCAGTCGTGGACATACAGAAGAACAGGGCTTTAAAGTTGTATATAGACTTGTTTATACTGTATTATTGACTGTATGTTTGTTTTACTCCATGTGTGTAACTCTGTGTCGTTGTATCTGTCGAACTGCTTTGCTTTATCTTGGCCAGGTCGCAATTGTAAATGAGAACTTGTTCTCAACTTGCCTACCTGGTTAAATAAAGGGAAATAAAAAGTGAAGTAGACAATCACCCAGCATTGGTCTGTGGTGACCTCTACTGGTGAACATGTAAACTGCACTGAATTGAGCTGAGCAGCGAAGTGCTCTGACCTACACACATCATAAACAAATGAATTGACTTACAGGGCTATTTCATCCTTGGAAACAGTTGGGGTCTGGCTTCTTGCAGGCTGAGCTGTTTCAGTCTCTTTCCCCTTCTTCTGCATCCTAAAAACATGTGTAGGCCTTGGTCAAGATCGTTCTCTGATATGACTTTCAAAGTGTAATGTCTGATATTAACTAACTACTTTATTATAGACAGGTAATGTCTGATATCAACTACTTTATTATAGACGGGTAATGTCTAATATTAACTACTTTATTATAGACGGGTAATGTCTGATATTAACTACTTTATTATAGACAGGTAATGTCTTATATATGAACTACTTTATTATAGACGGGTAATGTCTGATATTAACTACTTTATTATAGACAGGTAATGTCTGATATTAACTAACTACTTTATTATAGATGGGTAATGTCTGATATTAACTACTTTATTATAGACAGGTAATGTCTGATATTAACTACTTTATTATAGATGGGTAATGTCTGATATTAACTAATGTTTATTATTTATTATGGGTAATGTCTGATATTAACTACTTTATTATAGACAGGTAATGTCTGATATTAACTAACTTTATTATAGACAGGTAATGTCTGATGACGGGTAATGTCTGATATTAACTACTTTTATTATAGACAGGTAATGTCTGATATTAACTAACTACTTTATTATAGACAGGTAATGTCTGATATTAACTAACTTTATTATAGACAGGTAATGTCTGATATCTTTATTATAGACAGGTAATGTCTGATATTAACTACTTTATTATAGACAGGTAATGTCTGATATTAACTAACTACTTTATTACAGACAGGTAATGTCTGATATCAACTACTTTATTATAGATGGGTAATGTCTGATATCAACTAACTACTTTATTATAGACAGGTAATGTCTGATATTAATTAACTACTTTATTATAGACAGGTAATGTCTGATATTAATTAACTACTTTATTATAGACAGGTAATGTCTGATATTAATTAACTACTTTATTATAGACAGGTAATGTCTGATATCAACTACTTTATTATAGATGGGTAATGTCTGATATCAACTAACTACTTTATTATAGACAGGTAATGTCTGATATTAATTAACTACTTTATTATAGACTAATGTCTTATTAACTACTTTATTATAGACAAATGTCTTAACTAACTTTTATTATAGACAGGTAATGTCTGATATTAACTAACTACTTTATTATAGACAGGTAATGTCTGATATTAACTAAACTTTATTATAGACAGGTAATGTCTGATTATAGACTGGTAATGTCTATATCAACTACTTTATTATAGACGGGTAATGTCTGATATCAACTACTTTATTATAGACAATGTCTGATATCAACTACTTTATTATAGACAGGTAATGTCTGATATCAACTACTTTATTATAGACAGGTAATGTCTGATATCAACTACTTTATTATAGATGGGTAATGTCTGATATCAACTACTTTATTATAGACTAATGCTGATATATTTTATTATAGACAGATATTAACTACTTTATTATAGACAGGTAATGTCTGATATTAACTACTTTATTATAGACAGGTAATGTCTGATATCAACTAACTACTTTATTATAGACAGGTAATGTCTGATATTAATTAACTACTTTATTATAGACAGGTAATGTCTGATATCAACTACTTTATTATAGACAGGTAATGTCTGATATTAACTACTTTATTATAGACAGGTAATGTCTGATATTAATTAACTACTTTATTATAGACAGGTAATGTCTGATATCAACTACTTTATTATAGATGGGTAATGTCTGATATCAACTAACTACTTTATTATAGACAGGTAATGTCTGATATTAATTAACTACTTTATTATAGACAGGTAATGTCTGATATCAACTAACTACTTTATTATAGATGGGTAATGTCTGATATCAACTACTTTATTATAGACAGGTAATGTCTGATATTAATTAACTACTTTATTATAGACAGGTAATGTCTGATATCAACTACTTTATTATAGACAGGTAATGTATATTAACTAACTACTTCATTATAGACAGGTAATGTCTGATATGAACTAACTATTTATTATAGACAGGTAATGTCTGATATTAACTACTTTATTATAGACAGGTAATGTCTGATATTAACTAACTACTTTATTATAGACAGGTAATGTCTGATATCAACTACTTTATTATAGACTGGTAATGTCTGATATCAACTACTTTATTATAGATGGGTAATGTCTGATAACTACTTTATTATAGACTAATGTCTACTACTTTATTATAGACAAGTAATGTCTGATATTAACTACTTTATTATAGACAGGTATGTCTGATATCAACTACTTTATTATAGACAGGTAATGTCTGATATCAACTAACTACTTTATTATAGACAGGTAATGTCTGATATCAACTACTTTATTATAGACTGGTAATGTCTAATATTAACTAACTACTTTATTATAGATAAATGTCTGATATCAACTACTTTATTATAGACAGGTAATGTCTGATATTAACTACTTTATTATAGACGGTAATGTCTGATATTAACTACTTTATTATAGACAGGTAATGTCTAATATTAACTAACTACTTTATTATAGACAGGTAATGTCTGATATTAACTAACTATGTTATTATAGACAGGTAATGTCTAATATTAACAAACTATTATAGACAGGTAATGTCTAATATTAACGACTTTATTATAGACAATGTCTGATATCACCTACTTTATTATAGACGGGTAATGTCTGATATCACCTAATTATAGACTAATGTCTGATATCAACTACTTTATTATAGACGGGTAATGCCTGATATCAACTACTTTATTATAGACGGGTAATGCCTGATATCAACTACTTTATTATAGATGGGTAATGTCTGATATCAACTACTTTATTATAGATGGGTAATGTCTGTATCAACTACTTTATTATAGACGGGTAATGCCTGATATCAACTACTTTATTATAGATGGGTAATGTCTGATATCAACTACTTTATTATAGACGGGTAATGCCTGATATCAACTACTTTATTATAGACAGGTAATGTCTGATATTAACGAATTACTTTCTTATAGATGGGTAATGTCTGATATTAACTAACTACTTTATTATAGACAGGTAATGTCTGATATTAACTAACTATGTTATTATAGACAGGTAATGTCTGATATTAACTACTTTATTATAGACAGGTAATGTCTGATATTAACTAACTACTTTATTACAGACAGGTAATATCTGATATCAACTACTTTATTATAGACAGGTCATGTCTGATATTAACTAACTACTTTATTATAGACAGGTAATGTCTGATATCAACTACCTACTTTATTATAGACTGGTAATGTCTGATATCAACTAACTACTTTATTATAGACGGGTAATGTCTGATATTAACTACTTTATTATAGACAAGTAATGTCTGATATTAACTAACTACTTTATTATAGACAGGTAATGTCTGATATTAACTAACTACTTTATTATAGACAGGTAATGTCTGATATTAACTAACTACTTCATTATAGACAGGTAATGTCTGATATGAACTAACTATGTTATTATAGACAGGTAATGTCTGATATTAACTACTTTATTATAGACAGGTAATGTCTGATATTAACTAACTACTTTATTATAGACAGGTAATGTCTGATATCAACTACTTTATTATAGACTGGTAATGTCTATTATCAACTACTTTATTATAGATGGGTAATGTCTGAAAACAACTAACTACTTTATTATAGACGAGTAATGTCTAATATTAACTACTTTATTATAGACAAGTAATGTCTGATATTAACTACTTTATTATAGACAGGTCATGTCTGATATCAACTACTTTATTATAGACTAATGTCTGATATCAACTACTTTATTATAGACTGGTAATGTCTGATATCAACTACTTTATTATAGACTGGTAATGTCTAATTACAACTACTTTATTATAGATGAGTAATGTCTGATATCAACTACTTTATTATAGATGGGTAATGTCTGATATCAACTAACTACTTTATTATAGACGGTAATGTCTGATATTAACTACTTTATTATAGACGGGTAATGTCTAATATCAACTACTTTATTATAGATGGGTAATGTCTGATATTAACTACTTTATTATAGACAGGTAATGTCTGATATTAACTACTTTATTATAGATGGGTAATGTCTGATATCAACTACTTTATTATAGACAGGTAATGTCTGATATCAACTACTTTATTATAGACAGGTAATGTCTGATATTAACTACTTTATTATAGACAGGTAATGTCTGATATTAACTAACTACTTTATTATAGACAGGTAATGTCTGATATCAACTACTTTATTATAGACAGGTAATGTCTGATATCAACTACTTTATTATAGACAGGTAATGTCTGATATTAACTACTTTATTATAGACAGGTAATGTCTGATATTAACTAACTACTTTATTACAGACAGGTAATGTCTGATATCAACTACTTTATTATAGATGGGTAATGTCTGATATCAACTAACTACTTTATTATAGACAGGTAATGTCTATTTACAACTACTTTATTATAGATGGGTAATGTCTGATATCAACTACTTTATTATAGACGGGTAATGTCTGATATCAACTACTTTATTATAGACGGGTAATGCCTGATATCAACTACTTTATTATAGACGGGTAATGTCTGATATTAACTGACTAATTTCTTATAGACGGGTAATGTCTGATATTAACTGACTAATTTATTATAGACAGGTAATGTCTGATATCAACTACTTTATTATAGACAGGTAATGTCTGATATCAACTACTTTATTATAGACAGGTAATGTCTGATATCAAAAACTTTATTATAGACAGGTAATGTCTGATATCAACTACTTTATTATAGATGGGTAATGCCTGATATCAACTAATTTATTATAGACAGGTAATGTCTGATATTAACTACCTACTTTATTATAGATGGGTAATGTCTGATATCAAACTAACTAATTTATTATAGCTGGGTAATGTCTGATATCAAACTAACTAATTTATTATAGATGGGTAATGTCTGATATCAAACTAACTAATTTATTATAGATGGGTAATGTCTAATATTAACTAACTACTTTATTATAGACAGGTAATGTCTAATATTAACTAACTACTTTATTATAGACGGGTAATGTCTAATATCAACTACTTTATGATAGACAGGTAATGTCTGATATCAACTACCTACTTTATTATAGACTGGTAATGTTTGATATCAACTAACTACTTTATTATAGACGGGTAATGTCTGATATCAACTACCTACTTTATTATAGACAGGTAATGTCTGATATTAACTAACTACTTTATTATAGACAGGTAATGTCTGATATCAACTAACTACTTTATTATAGATGGGTAATGTCTGATATTAACTACTTTATTATAGACAGGTAATGTCTGATATTAACTACTTTATTATAGATGGGTAATGTCTGATATCAACTACTTTATTATAGACAGGTAATGTCTGATATCAACTACTTTATTATAGACAGGTAATGTCTGATATCAACTACTTTATTATAGACAGGTAATGTCTGATATTAACTAACTACTTTATTATAGACAGGTAATGTCTGATATCAACTACTTTATTATAGACGGGTAATGTCTGATATCAACAACTTTATTATAGACTGGTAATGTCTGATTTCAGCTACTTTATTATAGACAGGTAATGTCTGATATTAACTAACTACTTTATTATAGACAGGTAATGTCTGATATTAACTAACTACTTTATTATAGACAGGTAATGTCTGATATTAACTAACTACTTCATTATAGACAGGTAATGTCTGATATGAACTAACTATGTTATTATAGACAGGTAATGTCTGATATTAACTACTTTATTATAGACAGGTAATGTCTGATATTAACTAACTACTTTATTATAGACAGGTAATGTCTGATATCAACTACTTTATTATAGACTGGTAATGTCTGATATCAACTACTTTATTATAGACTGGTAATGTCTAATTACAACTACTTTATTATAGATGGGTAATGTCTGAAAACAACTAACTACTTTATTATAGACGAGTAATGTCTAATATTAACTGCTTTATTATAGACAAGTAATGTCTGATATTAACTACTTTATTATAGACAGGTCATGTCTGATATCAACTACTTTATTATAGACAGGTAATGTCTGATATCAACTACTTTATTATAGACTGGTAATGTCTAATTACAACTACTTTATTATAGATGAGTAATGTCTGATATCAACTACTTTATTATAGATGGGTAATGTCTGATATCAACTACTTTATTATAGACAGGTAATGTCTGATATTAACTAACTACTTTATTATAGACAGGTAATGTCTGATATCAACTACTTTATTATAGACTGGTAATGTCTGATATCAACTACTTTATTATAGACTGGTAATGTCTAATTACAACTACTTTATTATAGATGAGTAATGTCTGATATCAACTACTTTATTATAGATGGGTAATGTCTGATATTAACTACTTTATTATAGACGGGTAATGTCTAATATCAACTACTTTATTATAGACAGGTAATGTCTGATATCAACTACTTTATTATAGACAGGTAATGTCTGATATTAACTACTTTATTATAGACAGGTAATGTCTGATATCAACTACTTTATTATAGACAGGTAATGTCTGATATTAATTAACTACTTTATTATAGACAGGTAATGTCTGATATCAACTACTTTATTATAGATGGGTAATGTCTGATATCAACTAACTACTTTATTATAGATGGGTAATGTCTGATATTAACTACTTTATTATAGACAGGTAATGTCTGATATTAACTAACTACTTTATTATAGACAGGTAATGTCTGATATCAACTACTTTATTATAGACGGGTAATGCCTGATATCAACTACTTTATTATAGACTGGTAATGTCTATTTACAACTACTTTATTATAGATGGGTAATGTCTGATATCAACTACTTTATTATAGACGGGTAATGTCTGATATCAACTACTTTATTATAGACGGGTAATGCCTGATATCAACTACTTTATTATAGACGGGTAATGTCTGATATTAACTAACTAATTTCTTATAGACAGGTAATGTCTGATATTAACTAACTAATTTATTATAGACAGGTAATGTCTGATATCAACTACTTTATTATAGACAGGTAATGTCTGATATCAACTACTTTATTATAGACAGGTAATGTCTGATATCAAAAACTTTATTATAGACAGGTAATGTCTGATATCAACTACTTTATTATAGATGGGTAATGCCTGATATCAACTAATTTATTATAGACAGGTAATGTCTGATATTAACTACCTACTTTATTATAGCTGGGTAATGTCTGATATCAAACTAACTAATTTATTATAGCTGGGTAATGTCTGATATCAAACTAACTAATTTATTATAGATGGGTAATGTCTAATATTAACTAACTACTTTATTATAGACAGGTAATGTCTAATATTAACTAACTACTTTATTATAGACAGGTAATGTCTAATATTAACTAACTACTTTATTATAGACGGGTAATGTCTAATATCAACTACTTTATTATAGACGGGTAATGTCTGATATCAACTACTTTATTATAGACTGGTAATGTCTGATATTAACTAACTACTTTATTATAGACGGGTAATGTCTAATATCAACTACTTTATGATAGACAGGTAATGTCTGATATCAACTACCTACTTTATTATAGACTGGTAATGTTTGATATCAACTAACTACTTTATTATAGACGGGTAATGTCTGATATCAACTACCTACTTTATTATAGACAGGTAATGTCTGATATTAACTAACTACTTTATTATAGACAGGTAATGTCTGATATTAACTAACTACTTTATTATAGACGGGTAATGTCTGATATCAACTACCTACTTTATTATAGACGGGTAATGTCTGATATTAACTAACTACTTTATTAT
>NW_024609075.1:0-15000 GCF_018296145.1 Oncorhynchus tshawytscha | reverse complement strand
GGTCTGAAGGTGAGAAGGTGAGAGGTCTGAAGGTGAGAGGGTCTGAAGGTGAGAGGGTCTGAAGGTGAGAGGGTCTGAAGGTGAGAGGGTCTGAAGGTGAGAGGGTCTGAAGGTGAGAGGGTCTGAAGGTGAGAGGGTCTGAAGGTGAGAGGGTCTGAAGGTGAGAAGGTGAGAGGGTCTGAAGGTGAGAGGGTCTGAAGGTGAGAGGGTCTGAAGGTGAGAGGTCTGAAGGTGAGAGGGTCTGAAGGTGAGAGGGTCTGAAGGTGAGAGGGTCTGAAGGTGAGAGGGTCTGAAGGTACCTCTCTCCAGACAGTACGATGTGAGGTCAGTCGATGTCTCCTCATCGTCGGAGGACAGCCCCTCTAGATGCTCTGCCCTTTTCCCGTTCTGCTCCCGCGCCTGCCGCCGCCGCGTTCTAAACACACCCACAAACAACGTCAGCCAATCACACAAGACTTTGTATTTTTTTTTTATAGAAAACACGTCAGGGTTTTTTTTTCTTTTCGTGAATTTACATTTATGAATATGTAATTTTCCCATTAGCATAATTAGATTTATGAGGTAAAATAGTTCTTCATTATCTTTATTATGGTAAAGGAAACTGAGCAGCACATTCTCCCTTAACAAACAAAAGTCATCAAGACAATTAACATTTATAAAACTGTGAATATCTTTCCATAATTGTTTTACATGTAGACAATGCCTAAATAAATGCTAAACTTGTTTCTGGATGCTCAACACAAAAATGACAATCACTGTTAATAAATGGCAGGGTAATACTTATGGATCATTCTGAAAAAGACCTTTGACCTTGTTAACAAGCAGGTATCTGTGTGGTAATAACCAGACCCCCCAACAGATATTAGTGAACAATGTATTCCAGTAAGTTGTGACATAAGGATTGGATACAATCTCCCTTTGAAATAAAGCAGGTATAGATCTGTTGTTCTGAGGGAACGAGGATAAACACAGTTTCCCTATTGGAGAGTCAACTGGATTAAGCGAGGGCAGGTCAACAAGGTGAGGTCTGGCTACACCTCTAAATAACATGAGTTCCAGACGGAATAGCATCGTGTAGGGCACCGGGCGCGTGTAGGGCACCGGGCCGCGTGTAGGGGACTGGTGTAGGGCACCGGGCCGCGTGTAGGGGACTGGTGTAGGGCACCGGGCCGCGTGTAGGGCACTGGGCCGCGTGTAGGGGACTGGTGTAGGGCACCGGGCCGCGTGTAGGGGACTGGTGTAGGGCACCGGGCCGCGTGTAGGGGACTGGTGTAGGGCACCGGGCGCGTGTAGGGCACCGGGCAGCGTGTAGGGACCGGGCCGCGTGTAGGGGACCCGGGCAGCGTGTAGTGGACCGGGCGCGTGTAGGGGACCGGGCCGCGTGTAGGGGACCGGGCAGCGTGTAGGGCACCGGGCCGCGTGTAGGGCACCGGGCAGCGTGTAGGGCACCGGGCGCGTGTAGGGGACCGGTGTAGGGCACCGGGCCGCGTGTAGGGCACCGGGCGCGTGTAGGGGACCGGTGTAGGGCACCGGGCCGCGTGTAGGGGACCGGTGTAGGGCACCGGGCCGCGTGTAGGGGACCGGTGTAGGGGACCGGGCCGCGTGTAGGGGACCGGTGTAGGGCACCGGGCGCGTGTAGGGCACCGGGCCGCGTGTAGGGCACCGGGCGCGTGTAGGGGACCGGTGTAGGGCACCGGGCGCGTGTAGGCACCGGGCCGCGTGTAGGGGACCGGTGTAGGGCACCGGGCCGCGTGTAGGGCACCGGGCCGCGTGTAGGGCACCGGTGTAGGGCACCGGGCCGCGTGTAGGGGACCGGTGTAGGGCACCGGGCGTGTAGGGGACCGGTGTAGGGCACCGGGCCGCGTGTAGGGGATCGGGCCGCGTGTAGGGGACCGGTGTAGGGCACCGGGCCGCGTGTAGGGACCGGGCCGCGTGTAGGGGACCGGTGTAGGGCACCGGTGTAGGGCACCGGGCGCGTGTAGGGCACCGGGCAGCGTGTAGGGCACCGGGCGCGTGTAGGGGACCGGGCCGCGTGTAGGGGACCGGGCCGCGTGTAGGGCACCGGGCCGCGTGTAGGGCACCGGGCCGCGTGTAGGGCACCGGGCCGCGTGTAGGGCACCGGGCCGCGTGTAGGGCACCGGGCCGCGTGTAGGGCACCGGGCAGCGTGTAGGGCACCGGGCCGCGTGTAGGGCACCGGGCCGCGTGTAGGGCACCGGTGTAGGGCACCGGAGCGTGTAGGGCACCGGGCCGCGTGTAGGGCACCGGTGTAGGGCACCGGGCGCGTGTAGGGGACCGGTGTAGGGCACCGGGCCGCGTGTAGGGGACCGGTGTAGGGGACCGGGCCGCGTGTAGGGACCGGTGTAGGGCACCGGGCCGCGTGTAGGGCACCGGGCCGCGTGTAGGGACCGGTGTAGGGCACCGGCGCGTGTAGGGCACCGGGCCGCGTGTAGGGGACCGGTGTAGGGGCACCGGGCCGCGTGTAGGGCACCGGGCAGCGTGTAGGGCACCGGTGTAGGGCACCGGGCCGCGTGTAGGGGACGGTGTAGGGCACCGGGCCGCGTGTAGGGGACCGGTGTAGGGCACCGGGCCGCGTGTAGGGGACCGGTGTAGGGCACCGGGCGCGTGTAGGGGACCGGGCCGCGTGTAGGGGACCGGTGTAGGGCACCGGGCGCGTGTAGGGACCGGGCCGCGTGTAGGGGACCGGTGTAGGGCACCGGTGTAGGGCACCGGGCCGCGTGTAGGGCACCGGGCAGCGTGTAGGGCACCGGGCAGCGTGTAGGGCACCGGGCAGCGTGTAGGGGACCGGGCCGCGTGTAGGGGACCGGGCCGCGTGTAGGGGACCGGGCCGCGTGTAGGGGACCGGGCCGCGTGTAGGGGACCGGGCCGCGTGTAGGGCACCGGGCAGCGTGTAGGGCACCGGGCAGCGTGTAGGGCACCGGGCAGCGTGTAGGGCACCGGGCAGCGTGTAGGGCACCGGGCAGCGTGTAGGGCACCGGGCAGCGTGTAGGGGACCGGGCCGCGTGTAGGGCACCGGGCCGCGTGTAGGGCACCGGGCCGCGTGTAGGGCACCGGGCCGCGTGTAGGGCACCGGGCGCGTGTAGGGCACCGGGCCGCGTGTAGGGCACCGGGCGCGTGTAGGGCACCGGGCCGCGTGTAGGGCACCGGGCAAAGCGTGTAGGGCACCGGGCCGCGTGTAGGGCACCGGGCAGCGTGTAGGGGACTGGTGTAGGGCACTGGGCTGCATAATTAAGTCTGGAGATACCTTCAGCATTTAAAAATCTAAACTTTTCAAGGATAAATCCCTCTGCAACCAAATGGTTCAACTTCTTTTTGGTTTGACATTGTTGTAGTGATAAAACCAGTTTGAGTCATTCAGAACTGCTATCAATAATGTAGTGACCTCCTCTCTTTCAGTGATGGACGCCTACCAGCTATCGACTTTCACCAATCCATAATGAGACACACCTCAAGGGGACAAGACTATGGTAAGGGGGGGTTGTATTCACAGCATGTTTGATATGATAAGGACATTAAACATGTGATAACTACAATTTAACACTAGAGGACAGTATAGTTTAACTTCTTGGTGACAGGGGCAGTATTTTCACATCCGGATGAAATGCATGCCCAAATTCAACTGCCTGCTACTCATCCCAGAAGATAAGATATGCATATTATTAGTATTATTTGGATATAAAACACTCTGAAGTTTCTAAAACTGTTTGAATCATGTCTGTGAGTATAAGAGAACTTATTTAGCAGGCGAAACCCCGAGGACAAACCATTCAGATTTTTATTTTTTAAGGTCACTTTTTTCAATGAGGTTTCATGGGGAATCCAGATTTCTAAGGGACGTTCTTGCAGTTCCTATCGCTTCCACTGGATGTCACCAGTCTGTAGAAATTGGTTGAGGTTATTCCTTTGTGTAATGAAGAAGTGCGGCCATCTTGAACGAGGGTCACTTGTAGTGTACTGTTAGATAGAGGCGCGTGACCAGAAAGCTACAGTTTGTTTTCCTCCTGTATTGAACACAGATCATCCCGTCTTCAATTTTATCGATTATTTACGTTAAAAAAATACCTAAAGTTGTATTACAAAAGTAGTTTGAAATGTTTTGGCAAAGTTTACAGGTAACAGATATTTTGTAGTGACGTTGCGCAAGTTGGAACCTGTGTTTTTCTGGATCAAACGCGCCAAATAAATGGACATTTTGGACATATATCGACGGAATTAATCGAACCAAAGGACCATTTGTGATGTTTATGGGACATATTGGAGTGCCAACAGAAGAAGCTCGTCAAAGACATTAATTATATTTTTATATCTGCGTTTTGTGTCGCGCCTGCAGGGTTGAAATGTTCTCTCTTTTTTACGGAGGTGCTGTCCTCAGATAATAGCATTGTTTGCTTTTGCCGAAAAGCCCTTTTCAAATCTGACATGTTGGCTGGATTCACAACACGTGTAGCTTTAATTTGCTATCTTGCATGTGTGATTAAATGAAAGTTGGATTTTTATAGTAATTTATTTGAATTTGGCACATTTTCCCTGGTTTATGGCCAGGTGGGACGCCGTCCCACATATCCCAGAGAGGTTAAAATGATATTTCAGATGTTTTATCTGCGCTCCAGCTAGACACCTATAGGCTCTGGTCTAAAGTAGTGCACTATATAGGGAATAGGTTTTCCATAGGGCTCTGGTCTAAAGTAGTGCACTATATAGGGAATAAGGTGGCATAGGGCTCTGGTCTAAAGTAGTGCACTATATAGGGAATAGGGTTCCATAGGGCTCTGGTCTAAAGTAGTGCACTATATAGGGAATAGGTTTTCCATAGGGCTCTGGTCTAAAGTAGTGCACTATATAGGGAATAGGGTGCCATAGGGCTCTGGTCTAAAGTAGTGCACTATATAGGGAATAGGGTTCCATAGGGCTCTGGTCTAAAGTAGTGCACTATATAGGGAATAGGGTTCCATAGGGCTCTGGTCTAAAGTAGTGCACTATATAGGGAATAGGGTGCCATAGGGCTCTGGTCTAAAGTAGTGCACTATATAGGGAATAGGGTTCCATAGGGCCCTGGTCTAAAGTAGTGCACTATATAGGGAATAGGGTTCCATAGGGCTCTGGTCTAAAGTAGTGCACTATATAGGGAATAGGGTGCCATAGGGCTCTGGTCTAAAGTAGTGCACTATTTAGGGAATAGTGTGCCATTTAGGATTAGACCGACAGCTAAGGGTAGTACCCTCGTGTCTCCCGCTCTGCAATCCTCCCATCTGGAGTTCTCCTGATAGACAGCCCTCACCTCAACAACATAGTTTCGCTACTATGGTCTATTGATTGCCTTACCACCATTTGCACTCACTGTATATAGACTCTTTTGTTCTACTGTGTTATTGACTGTATGTTTGTTTATTCCATGTGTAACTCTGTGTTGTTGTCTGTGTCACACTGCTTTGCTTTATCTTGGCCAGGTCACAATTGTAAATGAGAACTTGTTCTCAACTTAACAACCTGGTTAATGTGAAGGTGAAATAAAATAAATAAAACTAACATTTAAACTGACTGAATATTCCTATGTAATGTAGCATCGTACCGTCTGGCTTCCCGTTCAGCGATCCTTCTCTGTCTGGCGTGCTCCTGATAGACTGTCCTGTCTCTCCCAAATGAGTCAACAGACATGAGGTTAGGTGCCATCACAGCCTTACCTGGAAGAGACAGGTGAAAGGTTAGAGACCTGAGGACGGGACAGAGATCTCCCCCACCTGGCTCAAATCTAGACTACGCCCCCACCCCCACCTGGCTCAATTCTAGACTACGCCTCCACCTGGCTCAAATCTAGGCTACGCCTCCACCTGGCTCAAATCTAGGCTACGCCTCCACCTGGCTCAAATCTAGGCTACGCCTCCACCTGGCTCAAATCTAGGCTACGCCTCCACCTGGCTCAAATCTAGACTACGCCTCCACCTGGCTCAAATCTAGACTACGCCTCCCACCTGGCTCAAATCTAGACTACGCCTCCCACCTGGCTCAAATCTAGACTACGCCCCCCACCTGGCTCACATCTAGACTACGCCTCCACCTGGCTCAAATCTAGACTACGCCCCCACCTCCACCTGGCTCAAATCTAGACTACGCCCCCACCTCCACCTGGCTCAAATCTAGACTACGCCCCCACCTGGCTCAAATCTAGACGACGCCTCCCACCTGGCTCAAATCTAGACGACGCCTCCACCTGGCTCAAATCTAGACTACGCCTCCACCTGGCTCAAATCTAGACTACGCCTCCACCTGGCTCAAATCTAGACTACGCCCCCACCTGGCTCAAATCTAGACGACGCCTCCCACCTGGCTCAAATCTAGACGACGCCTCCACCTGGCTCAAATCTAGACTACGCCTCCACCTGGCTCAAATCTAGACTACGCCTCCCACCTGGCTCAAATCTAGACTACGCCCCACCTGGCTCACATCTAGACTACGCCTCCACCTGGCTCAAATCTAGACTACGCCCCCACCTCCACCTGGCTCAAATCTAGACTACGCCCCCACCTCCACCTGGCTCAAATCTAGACTACGCCCCCACCTGGCTCAAATCTAGACGACGCCTCCCATCTGGCTCAAATCTAGACGACGCCTCCACCTGGCTCAAATCTAGACTACGCCTCCACCTGGCTCAAATCTAGACTACGCCTCCACCTGGCTCAAATCTAGACTACGCCTCCACCTGGCTCAAATCTAGACTACGCCCCCACCTGGCTCAAATCTAGACGACGCCTCCCACCTGGCTCAAATCTAGACGACGCCTCCACCTGGCTCAAATCTAGACTACGCCTCCACCTGGCTCAAATCTAGACTACGCCCCCACCCCCACCTGGCTCAAATCTAGACTACGCCCCCACCCCCACCTGGCTCAAATCTAGACTACACCCCCACCCCCACCTGGCTCAAATCTAGACTACACCCCCACCCCCACCTGGCTCAAATCTAGACTACGCCTCCACCCCCCACCTGGCTCAAATCTAGACTACGCCTCCACCTGGCTCAAATCTAGACTACGCCTCCACCTGGCTCAAATCTAGACTACGCCTCCACCTGGCTCAAATCTAGACTACGCCCCCACCTCCACCTGGCTCAAATCTAGACTACGCCCCCACCTCCACCTGGCTCAAATCTAGACTACGCCCCCACCTCCACCTGGCTCAAATCTAGACTACGCCCCCACCTCCACCTGGCGCAATTCTAGACTACGCCCCCACCTGGCTCAAATCTAGACTACGCCCCACCTGCTCAAATCTAGACTACGCACCCACCCGGCTCAAATCTAGACTACGCACCCACCCGGCTCAAATCTAGACTACGCACCCACCCGGCTCAATTCTAGACTTCGCCCCCACCTGGCTCAAATCTAGACTACGCACCCACCTGGCTCAAATCTAGACTACGCCCCCACCTCCACCTGGCTCAAATCTAGACTACGCCCCCACCTCCACCTGGCTCAAATCTAGACTACGCCCCCACCTCCACCTGGCGCCAATCTAGACTACGCCCCCCACCTCCACCTGGCGCAATTCTAGACTACGCCCCCACCTCCACCTGGCTCAAATCTAGACTACGCCCCCACCCCCACCTGGCGCAATTCTAGACTACGCCCCCACCTGGCTCAAATCTAGACTACGCCCCCACCTGCTCAAATCTAGACTACGCACCCACCTGGCTCAAATCTAGACTACGCACCCACCTGGCTCAAATCTAGACTACGCACCCACCCGGCTCAATTCTAGACTTCGCCCCCACCTGGCTCAAATCTAGACTACGCACCCACCTGGCTCAAATCTAGACTACGCACCCACCTGGCTCAAATCTAGACTACGCACCCACCTGGCTCAAATCTAGACTACGCACCCACCTGGCTCAAATCTAGACTACGCACCCACCTGGCTCAAATCTAGACTACGCACCCACCTGGCTCAAATCTAGACTACGCACCCACCTGGCTCAAATCTAGACTACGCACCCACCCGGCTCAAATCTAGACTATGCACCCACCCGGCTCAATTCTAGACTTCGCCCTCCACCTGGCTCAAATCTAGACTACGCCTACACCCCCACCTGGCTCAATTCTAGACTACTCCCCCTCCCGGCTCAATTCTAGACTACGCCCTCCACCTGGCTCAAATCTAGACTACGCCCTCCACCTCCACCTGGCTCAATTCTAGACTACTCCCCAACCCGGCTCAAATTCTAGACAACGCCCCCACCTCTAAGCCTACAAATCATTGTACTGACTAAATAAATATGGAATACATTTTTCATGAAAAAGCCATTTCTGCATTTGACACCAGGATCAGATAGTGCTTTATTTATAAATGCAAGTTAATAATTATCAGCCGAACTGACGAATCTAAACCCCTTCACTGTCCTGGTCTACTGTCATAATGCAGAAACATTCACTGTCCTGGTCTACTGTCCCAATGCAGAAACATTCACTGTCCTGGTCTACTGTCCTGGTCTACTGTCCTAATGCAGAAACATTCACCGTCCTGGTCTACTGTCCTAATGCAGAAACATTCACTGTCCTGGTCTACTGTCCAAATACAGAAACATTCACTGTCCTGGTCTACTGTCCTGGTCTACTGTCCTGGTCTACTGTCCTAATGCAGAAACATTCACTGTCCTGGTCTACTGTCCTGGTCTACTGTCCTAATGCAGAAACATTCACTGTCCTGGTCTACTGTCCTGGTCTACTGTCCTGGTCTACTGTCCTAATGCAGAAGCATTCAGTGTCCTGGTCTACTGTCCTAATGCAGAAGCATTCACTGTCCTGGCCTACTGTCCTAATGCAGAAATATTCACCGTCCTGGTCTACTGTCCTGGTCTACTGTCCTAATGCAGATACATTCACTGTCCTGGTCTACTGTCCTAATGCAGAAACATTCACTGTCCTGGTCTACTGTCCTGGTCTACTGTCCTGGTCTACTGTCATAATGCAGAAACATTCACTGTCCTGGCCTACTGTCCTAATGCAGAAGCATTCACTGTCCTGGCCTACTGGCCTAATGCAGAAACATTCACTGTCCTGGTCTACTGTCCTAATGCAGAAGCATTCACTGTCCTGGTCTACTGTCCTAATGCACAAACATTCACTGTCCTGGTCTAAAGTCCAAATGCAGAAGCATTCACTGTCCTGGTCTAAAGTCCTAATGCAGAAGCATTCACTGTCCTGGTCTACTGTCCTGGTCTACAGTCCTGGTCTACTGTCCCAATGCAGAAACATTCACTGTCCTGGTCTACTGTCCCAGTCTACTGTCATAATGCAGAAACATTCACTGTCCTGGTCTACTGTCCTGGTCTACAGTCCTGGTCTACTGTCCCAATGCAGAAACATTCACTGTCCTGGTCTACTGTCCTGGTCTACTGTCCCAATGCAGAAACATTCACTGTCCTGGTCTACTGTCCTGGTCTACTGTCCCAGTCTACTGTCATAATGCAGAAACATTCACTGTCCTGGTCTACTGTCCTGGTCTACTGTCCTAATGCAGAAACATTCACTGTCCTGGTCTACTGTCCTGGTCTACTGTCCTGGTCTACTGTCCTGGTCTACTGTCCTAATGCAGAAACATTCACTGTCCTGGTCTACTGTCCTGGTCTACTGTCACAATGCAGAAGCATTCACTGTCCTGGTCTACTGTCCTAATGCAGAAACATTCACTGTCCTGGTCTACTGTCCTAATGCAGAAATATTCACCGTCCTGGTCTACTGTCCTAATGCACAAACATTCACTGTCCTGGTCTACTGTCCTAATGCACAAACATTCACTGTCCTGGTCTAAAGTCCTAATGCAGAAGCATTCACTGTCCTGGGCTAAAGTCCTAATGCAGAAGCATTCACTGTCCTGGTCTAAAGTCCTGGTCTACTGTCCTGGTCTACTGTCCCAATGCAGAAACATTCACTGTCCTGGTCTACTGTCCCAGTCTACTGTCCCAGTCTACTGTCATAATGCAGAAACATTCACTGTCCTGGTCTACTGTCCTGGGCTACTGTCCTAATGCAGAAACATTCACTGTCCTGGTGTACTGTCCTGGTCTACTGTCCTGGTCTACTGTCCTGGTCTACTGTCCTGGTCTAAAGTCCTAATGCAGAAGCATTCACTGTCCTGGTCTAAAGTCCAAATGCAGAAACATTCACTGTCCTGGTCTACTGTCCTGTGCTACTGTCCTAATACAGAAACATTCACCGTCCTGGTCTACTGTCCTGGTCTACTGTCATAATGCAGAAGCATTCACTGTCCTGGTCTACTGTCCTGGTCTACTGTCATAATGCAGAAATATTCACTGTCCTGGTCTACTGTCCTAATGCACAAACATTCACTGTCCTGGTCTACTGTCCTAATGCAGAAGCATTCACTGTCCTGGTCTACTGTCCTGGTCTACTGTCATAATGCAGAAATATACACTGTCCTGGTCTACTGTCAATGCAGAAACATTCACTGTCCTGGTCTACTGTCCTGGTCTACTGTCCTAATGCAGAAACATTCACTGTCCTGGTCTACTGTCCTGGTCTACTGTCACAATGCAGAAACATTCACTGTCCTGGTCTACTGTCCTGGTCTACTGTCATAATGCAGAAACATTCACTGTCCTGGTCTCCTGTCCTAATGCAGAAATATTCACTGTCCTGGTCTACTGTCCTGGTCTACTGTCCTAATGCAGAAACATTCACTGTCCTGGTCTACTATCCTGGTCTACTATCCTGGTCTACTATCCTAATGCAGAAACATTCACTGTCCTGGTCTACTGTCCTGGTCTACTGTCCTGGTCTACTGTCCTGGTCTAAAGTCCTAATGCAGAAGCATTCACTGTCCTGGTCTAAAGTCCAAATGCAGAAACATTCACTGTCCTGGTCTACTGTCATGGTCTACTGTCCTGTGCTACTGTCCTAATACAGAAACATTCACCGTCCTGGTCTACTGTCCTGGTCTACTGTCATAATGCAGAAACATTCACTGTCCTGGTCTACTGTCCTGGTCTACTGTCATAATGCAGAAATATTCACTGTCCTGGTCTACTGTCCTAATGCACAAACATTCACTGTCCTGGTCTACTGTCCTAATGCAGAAGCATTCACTGTCCTGGTCTAAAGTCCTAATGCAGAAGCATTCACTGTCCTGGTCTACTGTCCTGGTCTACTGTCATAATGCAGAAATATGCACTGTCCTGGTCTACTGTCCTGGTCTACTGTCCTAATACAAAAACATTCACTGTCCTGGTCTACTGTCCTGGTCTACTGTCATAATGCAGAAACATTCACTGTCCTGGTCTACTGTCCTGGTCTACTGTCCTAATGCAGAAGCATTCACTGTCCTGGTCTACTGTCCTGGTCTACTGTCATAATGCAGAAATATTCACTGTCCTGGTCTACTGTCCTAATGCACAAACATTCACTGTCCTGGTCTACTGTCCTATTGCAGAAGCATTCACTGTCCTGGTCTAAAGTCCTAATGCAGAAGCATTCACTGTCCTGGTCTACTGTCCTGGTCTACTGTCCTGGTCTACTGTCATAATGCAGAAATATGCACTGTCCTGGTCTACTGTCCTGGTCTACTGTCCTGGTCTACTGTCCTAATGCAGAAACATTCACTGTCGTGGTCTACTGTCCTGGTCTACTGTCCTGGTCTACTGTCCTGGTCTACTGTCCTAATGCAGAAACATTCACTGTCCTGGTCTACTGTCCTGGTCTACTGTCACAATGCAGAAACATTCACTGTCCTGGTCTACTGTCCTGGTCTACTGTCATAATGCAGAAACATTCACTGTCCTGGTCTCCTGTCCTAATGCAGAAATATTCACTGTCCTGGTCTACTATCCTGGTCTACTATCCTGGTCTACTATCCTAATACAGAAACATTCACTGTCCTGGTCTACTGTCCCGGTCTACTGTCACAATGCAGAAACATTCACTGTCCTGGTCTACTGTCCTGGTCTACTGTCCTGGTCTACTGTCCCAATGCAGAAACATTCACTGTCCTGGTCTACTGTCATTATGCAGAAATATTCACTGTCCTGGTCTACTGTCCTGGTCTACTGTCCTAATGCACAAACATTCACTGTCCTGGTCTACTGTCCTGGTCTACTGTCCTAATGCAGAAGCATTCACTGTCCTGGTCTACTGTCCTGGTCTACTGTCATAATGCAGAAATATGCACTGTCCTGGTCTACTGTCCTGGTCTACTGTCCCGGTCTACTGTCCCGGTCTACTGTCCCAATGCAGAAACACTCACTGTCCTGGTCTACTGTCCTGATCTACTGTCCTGGTCTACTGTCCTAATACAGAAACATTCACTGTCCTGGTCTACTGTCCTGGTCTACTGTCCTGGTCTACTGTCTTGGTCTACTGTCCTAATGCAGAAACATTCACTGTCCTGGCCTACTGTCCCGGTCTACTGTCCTGGTCTACTGTCACAATGCAGAAACATTCACTGTCCTGGTCTACTGTCCTGGTCTACTGTCCTAATGCAGAAACATTCACTGTCCTGGTCTACTGTCCTGGTCTACTGTCCTAATGCAGAAACATTCACTGTCCTGGTCTACTGTCCTGGTCTACTGTCCCAATGCAGAAACATTCACTGTCCTGGTCTACTGTCCTGGTCTACTGTCCTAATGCAGAAACATTCACTGTCCTGGTCTACTGTCCTGGTCTACTGTCCTAATGCAGAAACATTCACTGTCCTGGTCTACTGTCCTAATGCAGAAACATTCACTGTCCTGGTCTACTGTCCTGGTCTACTGTCATAATGCAGAAACATTCACTGTCCTGGTCTACTGTCCTGGTCTACTGTCCTAATGCAGAAGCATTCACTGTCCTGGTCTACTGTCCTGGTCTACTGTCCTAATGCAGAAACATTCACTGTCCTGGTCTACTGTCCTAATGCACAAACATTCACTGTCCTGGTCTACTGTCCTAATGCATAAACATTCACTGTCCTGGTCTACTGTCCTGGTCTACTGTCACAATGCAGAAACATTCACTGTCCTGGTCTACTGTCCTGGTCTACTGTCCTGGTCTACTGTCGTAATGGCATTGTTGTTCTGCTTGGATCATCACTGAGACACAGAACTGTCTTGAATCCACTTAACACACTTACCTGTCCGTCTGTGGTGAGCACCATCCTATTAATTAGCATTCACTTTAGGACCTGTCTGAATCTCACTGACATTGCGGTCATAGTCTTTTTCGGTCAGTGATATAAAAGGACTACAGGTCTACGGACAACTACAGACAGACCATCTGTGGTTCTGTCTAACAGTCATCTGAGCCACAACAGATGGAGGAGCAGAAACAGCGTCAACCTTTTACACATCACACTGTGCGGTCAGGACTCGGAACAAAGCTCACGTCTCCCTCTCTCACCAAGCTCACTTGACAACGAGGCTCACACCACTCACAGACGGGGAGACAGGCACACCGGGAGAGAGACAGAGAGAGACACACGGGGGGGGGGAGAGAGACAGAGACAGACACACGGGGGAGACAGAGACACACGGGGGGGAGACAGAGACACACGGGGGAGAGAGAGAGAGAGACAGAGACACACGGGGGGGAGAGAGACAGAGACACACGGGGGAGAGAGACAGAGACACACGGGGGGAGAGAGACAGAGACACACGGGGGAGAGAGACAGAGACACACGGGGGAAGAGAGACAGAGACACACGGGGGGCGAAGAGAGACAGAGACACACGGGGGAAGAGAGAGAGAGACACACGGGGGAGAGAGACACACGGGGGGAGACACACAGAGACACACGGAGGGAGACACACAGAGACACACGGGGGAGACACACAGAGACACACGGGGGAGACACACAGAGACACACGGGGGAGACAGAGACACACGGGGGGAGACAGAGACACACAGAGACACACGGGGAGACACACGGGTGGAGAGACAGAGACACACGGGGGGAGACAGACAGAGACACAGGGAGACAGACAGAGACACAGCGAGACAGAGACACAGGGAGACAGACAGAGACACAGCGAGACAGAGACACAGGGAGACAGAGGAAGACATGAGAAGGGTTTGGGGGTTCGCACGTACACACACACACAACCACCACACACACACACACAGAGAGAGAACCAACGAGGCCGTTCAAGTAAATAATAAAAACCTTCAAGATGGACTGACTTGAAAGGCTGGCAAACTCCGCCGATTCATCTTTAATATCATCCTGGCGCCGCTGGACCAGCCGACAGGCCCGTTGCCTTAGTAACTGGTGCATGTTGCCCTCCAGCTCCGCCACGGTGGAACCTGAAACATACACGCCCAAACGTCACCTC
Source organism: Oncorhynchus tshawytscha (assembly GCF_018296145.1). Classification (NCBI taxonomy): domain Eukaryota; kingdom Metazoa; phylum Chordata; class Actinopteri; order Salmoniformes; family Salmonidae; genus Oncorhynchus; species Oncorhynchus tshawytscha. The sequence goes on along the minus strand of NW_024609075.1, from coordinate 668 downwards.
CGACCTCCACACAGAACACGCCCTGCTCAGGCTGACCGACCGCCGGGTCACCGGGAGACCTCATTGGTGCAAGGGCCCGAGAGAGACGCTTGACTGACAGGTTGACACGTCCAATTGTGGTGAGAGGTGTGACTATAGACAGGAATATCAGTCAAAGTTAAATGTTGTAGTTTATTTTTCAAATCGGAGGTTTAGTCTGTTCATTCTAAATCTATAAAAACGGGACCACGTCCAACATCATATTTCAGGTTTCCTTCACTAAACAGTTTAAACTGCGCAGTCGAGTGAGTTTTAAAAATCACAATGCCCTCAACCCCCCACACCAAAGAGACTCCATTGACCATCATGCATCATTCCACTATGGAAGAGCTGAAGGAGGAAGTGAGTGTTAGGAGAGAGAAAGAAGCTGATGGTCAGTTTAGCTAGAAGGTTCATCGAGACTCCTCCTCCCCTCTCTGGAGTCACACCTAGAAAACACCTGCTGTAGAACTAACACCAGTCAGATGTTAAGATTAAATAAAACGTTATAGTTTATGATAAATATTGTAGCGGTTAATAGTTGTAATAGAGACACTCACTATGAGGATCAGAGACATTCAGTTAAAGATCAACCAAGTGGAAGTATACTGCAACAAATAAATAGCTCTAAACTAAAAAATAACATTTTT
>NW_024609074.1:45000-104454 GCF_018296145.1 Oncorhynchus tshawytscha | reverse complement strand
CTCCAGTGTATGAGCAGTACTCCAGATCTCCATCCAGTATATGAGCAGTACTCCAGATCTCCAGTGTATGAGCTGTACTCCAGACCTCCAGTGTATGAGCAGTACTCCAGATCTCCAGAGTAAGAGCAGTACTACAGATCTCCAGTGTATGAGCAGTACTCCAGATCTCCAGTGTATGAGCAGTACTCCAGAGTATGCCCCTGCTGTATAAAGTCATAGCTTAAATTCGGGTGTCCAACTCATTTCACGGAGGGTCTAGTGTCTGTGGGTTTTAGTTTTTTCCTTTCAATTAAGACCTAGACAACCAGGTGAGGGGAGTTCCTTACTAATTAGTGACCTTAATTAATCAATCAAGTACATGGGAGGAGCAAAATCCCACAGACATTCAGCCTTCTATGGAATGAGTTTGACACGTGTATGAAATCAATTTGGTCCACTGTAGTCTTTTGAAAGGGGTGGGAATTGAATGAACAACCAATCCATAGACAGTTTCACACCCAACTAGCTGTTTATTGTTTTCCATCCTTTTGAGGAAAATCCATGAGGCTTTGGCCCCTTGTGGGGTATGAGATCATTGAGACAATTTGGTGAGTTCATTGATCAATAACAACATTTTCTCTGAAAAGGAGGTAAAGGAAGAATGAATTATCTATTGGATTTTACATTTGCATTACAGCTCCAATTATGTGCTGATGTCATTGAATATTTAATTTAAACTTATTTATTCCCCAAACAATGATAGAATCATCCATAAATATCACCTGTGAATTAATAAAACAAAGCAATGGACAAATGGCATATCTGCTCTCAAATGCATTACTCCTCCTGGATCTATGTAGGAATATTCTTGGTGACCAGTACCTCATTCATAGTTCCATGTACACTATACCTGCTGTCTAAAATGCTTTTAAAGGGAATTCAGTATAACAATATCCCTTGGTATGTCAATCAACACAGAGATCAACTCAAGTGAAGTGTGTGTAATTTGGGGCAGACCACAGGCATGTTACATTCCTACAGTAATACATATCATAACTGCTGGACAATTATGATTCATAGTAACTTTGCTGTCTGTCGAGTTTGCAGGTATAAAAAGTACTTGTTACTGCTGTCTGATCCTAGATCAGTGTCTGAAAGCACAATTAAGCTGGAGTTTGGGAATGACATGTTTATTTTATTTGCTGCCCTGAGTACCCCACTGTGTGAGTGCATCCGTGTGTGTGTTTGAGCATGTATACGTGTGTGTGTAACAGTATAACTTTAGACCGTCCCCTCTGCTAACTAAGCTAGCGTTTCACATCCGTTACACTCACCCCCCTTTTGACCTCCTCCTTTTCCGCAGCAACCAGTGATCCGGGTCAACAGCATCAATGTAACAGTATAACTTTAGACCGTCCCCTCGCCCATACCCGGGCGAACCAGGGACCCTCTGCACACATCAACAACAGTCACCCACGAAGCATCGTTACCCATCGCTCCATAAAAGCTGCGGCCCTTGCAGAGCAAGGGGAACCACTACTTCAAGGTCTCAGAGCAAGTGACGTAAGTCGAAACACTATTTGGCGCGCACCACCGCTAACCAAGCTAGCGTTTCACATCCGTTACATGTGTGCGTGTGTGTGTGTGTGTGTGTGTGTGTGTGTGTGTGGTATTATAACGTTCTATTGTTGACTTCTAGAATGCTCTAATGCACTGTGAGGTGTGTGACCAGAGTGCTGGCAGATGAAGGTCTCAATGAGCTAATGAGGACAGTGGCTTTCTTCTCTCCTTAACCCCCCTCTCTTCATCACGCTCTCCTGCTGAGTTACCCAACCACTGTGCTTGGAAGCCTGTGTGCATTACCAATTTAATCTTATATTCATTATTTGTCTTGATCCCTCTCACTCTCTCTCGCTCTCTCTCTCTCTTTATCTGTCTAACTCTCAATTCAATTCACTTCAATTCTCTCTCTCTCTCTCAGGTAAATGACACTTCCCCCCCCACCTATTCAAAACCCATTGGATGAGAAGGTCAGAAGGGATGGACCTCTGAACTTATCATCCAATGTTCTGACCTTCTCATCCAATGGGTTTTCAGAAGGAGGCGAGGAGGTAGGAAGCCAGGAATAAAGGAAATACAATAGAGGTTCTATGCCTCCTCTCCTCTTCCATCTGTAAGCTTGTAGCCCCTCCAACTGCCACCCCTGTAGACCAGGCCGGACCAGAGGAGGAGAAATGTGCTGTTACTTAGGCCAGGATTCAATCTGGACCATGGAAGATCCACGTTGTAGCGCGGTTGACATTTAAAGGTCATTTTAGATTGAGACGCCATCTGCAGTGTTTACCTTGCATGTGATCTCCGCGACTGCACTAACATTGGGAGATGGGATTAAAAGGGCGTCTTCGTCTGGGATTCTCCCTCCTTAGCATGTCTGTGGTCTGTGACCCTATTAACCAAGGTGTTCATTCATTTACAGGACAGCCCTGCCACAAGCCTGTTAAAGGCTCACCCAGCCCAGCCTAGACCCACGCACAAATCCACTCACTCACTCACTCACTCACTCACTCACTCACTCACCACTCACTCACTCACTCACTCACTCACTCACTCACTCACTCACTCACTCACTCACTCACTCACTCAGCCACCCACTCATGGTCTCTACCTGTTTAAATGACAGTCATTTAAATTAGCCTCCGTAAATGTCGGTTCTTTTAATGCCAAGTTGTAACAGCAAATTGTTTTGCGAGCTGTCATTTGTTTTTATTGTACGCCAACTTGTTAAAACCTTTTTTTCTGTCTAGCGTGTAAAAGCACAGACGTGCTCATAGTAATGGCTGGAATAGAATCAATGGAATGGTACCGAACACATCCAACACATGTTTTCCATGTGTTTGATACCATTCCATTCACTCCATTCCAGACATTATTATGAGCCGTCCTCCCCTCAGCAGCCCCCTGTGATGTAAAGACAAAAGTGGTCATGCAAACAGAGCAGGTTATTTCACTTACTTTCAGGGTCAAACGATTAACTCGGACATATGGCACAATACAACATACTCCTAGTTTGTTGTTGTAAAAACCTCTGGGATCTAAATACCTGGCTGTGAATGATTGTGGGAGCCCTGTGTAGATAGTATTTGTTTTCTTCCAAATACTTTAGCTGCACTTGAATGAGCTTTCCTGACAACTCTGGGTCATTGGGATAGTGTCTGCAACCTGGCACTCCAGACAGGCTCAATTGAACGCTCACAGTATTTGAAAGTACACCAATACTTTATGAACCCAGGTCTGGATAGAATGGTGGTCTTTTAGGGCCCAGACAGGCCTACGGGGGACAGCAGCAGCAGCACTCCTGTTATTGCCCTCCTCTCTGTTCAACGGCTCAGACAGACAGGAAAGGTCATCTGTGGCCTCAGCGGCTCCATCCGCTCTGACAGAAGCCTGTCTCTTTCATGTAAGAAAAATGACCACATGAATTACACTGGCAGGTGTGTGTGTCTTGCTCCCCTGCATTCACAGAGGTTTATGTAGGACAGCTGCCATGTTACAGGGGCTGGACATAGCTGGCTCCCACTGCATTTCTCCTCCATGGCTTTAACTGTATTTCCACAACCAGACACTGTCAAATTAAATAAATACTCTGTGGTCCAGTGATACAGCGTATTACTCCTCCCATGCTGATTCCAAGGCTGGTGCTACTGTAGGGAGATCACAGAGACGTGATGCTGGTTCTCCTGTAGGGTCACGGTAAAATGGTGCTGTTTCTCCTGTAGGGAGATCACAGAGACGTGATGCTGGTTCTCCTGTAGGGTCACGGTAAAATGGTGCTGTTTCTCCTGTAGGGTCACGGTAAAATGGTGCTGTTTCTCCTGTAGGGAGGTGGTGCTGTTTCTCCTGTAGGGAGGTCACAGATACATGGTGCTGTTTCTCCTGTAGGGAGGTCACAGAGACATGGTGCTGTTTCTCCTGTGGGGAGGTCACAGAGACATGGTGCTGTTTCTCCTGTGGGGATGTCACAGAGAGACATGGTGCTGTTTCTCCTGTGGGGAGGTCACAGAGACATGGTGCTGTTTCTCCTGTAGGGAGGTCACAGAGACATGGTGCTGTTTCTCCTGTAGGGAGGTCACAGAGACATGGTGCTGTTTCTCCTGTAGGGAGGTCACAGAGACATGGTGCTGTTTCTCCTGTAGGGAGGTCACAGAGACATGGTGCTGTTTCTCCTGTAGGGAGGTCACAGAGACATGGTGCTGTTTCTCCTGTAGGGAGGTCACAGAGACATGGTGCTGTTTCTCCTGAAGGGGGGTCACAGAGACATGGTGCTGTTTTCTCCTGTAGGGAGGTCACAGAGACATGGTGCTGGATATACTGTAGGGAGGTCACAGAGACATGGTGCTGGATATCCTGTATGGAGGTCACAGAGACATGGTGCTGGATATCCTGTAGGGAGGGAACAGAGAAATGGTGCTGGTTCACCTGTAGGAAGGTTACAGAAAAATGGTGCTGGTTCTCCTATAGGGAGGTCACAGAGACATGGTGCTGGTTCTCCTGTAAGGAGGTTACAGAGACATGGTGCTGGTTCTCTGGTAGGGAGGTCACAGAGACATGGTGCTGGTTCTCCTGTAGGGAGGTCACAGAGACATGGTGCTGGTTCTCCTGTAGGGAGGTCACAGAGACATGGTGCTGTTTCCCCTGTAGGGAGGTCACAGAGACATGGTGCTGTTTCCCCTGTAGGGAGTTTACAGATACATGGTGCTGGTTCTCCTGTAGGGAGAGAGAAATTGCTGGTTCTCAGAGACATGGTGCTGGTTCTCCTGTAGGGAGTTCACAGAGACATGGTGCTGTTTCCCCTGTAGGGAGTTCACAGAGACATGGTGCTGGTTCTCCTGTAGGGTCACAGTGAAATGCTGGCTCTGCCTGTATGGAGGTCACAGAGACATGGTGCTGGATATCCTGTAGGGAGGTTACAGAGAAATGGTGCTGGTTCTCCTGTAGGGAGGTCACAGGGAAATGGTGCTGTTTCTCCTGTAGGGAGGTCACAGAGACATGGTGCTGTTTCTCCTGTATGGAGGTCACAGAGACATGGTGCTGGATATCCTGTAGGGAGGTCACAGAGAAATGGTGCTGGTTCTCCTGTAGGGAGGTCACAGAGAAATGGTGCTGGTTCACCTGTAGGAAGGTTACAGGAAAATGGTGCTGGTTCTCCTATAGGGAGGTCACAGAGACATGGTGCTGGTTCTCCTGTAAGGAGGTCACAGAGAAATGCTGCTGGATCTCCTGTAGGGAGGTTACAGAGACATGGTGCTGGTTCTCTGGTAGGGAGGTCACAGAGACATGGTGCTGGTTCTCCTGTAGGGAGGTCACAGAGACATGGTGGTGGTTCTCCTGTAGGGAGGTCACAGAGACATGGTGCTGTTTCCCCTGTAGGGAGTTCACAGATACATGGTGCTGGTTCTCCTGTAGGGAGATTACAGAGACATGGTGCTGGTTCTCCTGTAGGGAGTTCACAGAGACATGGTGCTGTTTCCCCTGTAGGGAGTTCACAGAGACATGGTGCTGGTTCTCCTGTAGGGTCACAGTGAAATGCTGGCTCGCCTGTATGGAGGTCACAGAGACATGGTGCTGGATATCCTGTAGGGAGGTTACAGAGAAATGGTGCTGGTTCTCCTGTAGGGAGGTCACAGGGAAATGGTGCTGTTTCTCCTGTAGGGAGGTCACAGAGACATGGTGCTGTTTCTCCTGTATGGAGGTCACAGAGACATGGTGCTGGATATCCTGTAGGGAGGTCACAGAGAAATGGTGCTGGTTCTCCTGTAGGGAGGTCACAGAGAAATGGTGCTGGTTCACCTGTATGAAGGTTACAGAAAAATGGTGCTGGTTCTCCTGTAAGGAGGTCACAGAGACATGGTGCTGGTTCTCCTGTAAGGAGGTCACAGAGAAATGCTGCTGGTTCTCCTGTAGGGAGGTTACAGAGAAATGCTGCTGGTTCTCCTGTAGGGAGGTCACAGAGACATGGTGCTGTTTCTCCTGTAGGGAGGTCACAGAGACATGGTGTTGGTTCTCCTGCTTTTAAAATGTTCAGTTTTGGTGGTCAAAGACCTGTAGCACCTACCAAAGGGTAGGGTCTGAATGAGGTAATTGGCTGGATGGGAGGGGTTGTTGATGACTTTTTTCTGCACTTTGGAGGTGTGCTTGGTGTACAGAGACCTCATAGAGGAAGGTCCCAGCCAGTGATCTTTGAGGCTTTCGACACAACCCTCTCTAGTCTGATCTTTGAGGCTTTCGACACAACCCTCTCTAGAATTGTTAAGAATCTGTCAGGGTTATTGGTTGGTCAGTGATTATAACGGGCTCAGAGGGGTCTTTCTTATTCTGTAGTCTGTCTGTCTCTTTGGTTTATGAGGCGTGGAGCATGAGATCGTTGTCCTTGCACCACATCACCACCCGAGCCACTTCACGGCGGTACTGTGTTAGCAGGCCTCTATCAGGCCTCTGGTCAGAGCAGTAGCATGCAGCGGGACAGCAGGGGAAAACATCCCAAACATGAGGACCTGTCCTTTATGGTTTGTAGAGCCTTGATCTACTGTGAATGGGAATGTTACTATTGCCGTCTGAATGATGCTTCTACTGCCATCTGAATGAAGCTTCTACTACCGTCTGAATGATGCTACTACTACCGTCTGAATGATGCTACTACTGCCGTCTGAATGATGTTACTACTGCCGTCTGAGTGATGTTACTACTGCCGTCTGAGTGATGTTACTACTGCCGTCTGAGTGATGCTACTACTGCCGTCTGAATGTTGTCACTACTGCCGTCTGAATGTTGTCACTACTGCCGTCTGAATGATGTCACTACTGCCGTCTGAATGATGTCACTACTGCCGTCTGAATGATGTCACTACTGCCCTCTGAATGATGTCACTACTGCCGTCTGAATGATGTCACTACTGCCCTCTGAATGATGTCACTACTGCCCTCTGAATGATGTCACTACTGCCCTCTGAATGATGTCACTACTGCCCTCTGAATGATGTCACTACTGCCCTCTGAATGATGTCACTACTGCCCTCTGAATGATGTCACTACTACCCTCTGAATGATGTTACTACTGCCCTCTGAATGATGTTACTACTGCCGTCTGAATGATTCATCTACTGCCGTCTGAATGATGTTACTACTGCCGTCTGAATGATGCTTCTACTGCCGTCTGAGTGATGTTACTACTGCCGTCTGAGTGATGTTACTACTGCCGTCTGAGTGATGTTACTACTGCCGTCTGAATGATGCTACTACTGCCGTCTGAGTGATGTTACTACTGCCGTCTGAGTGATGTTACTACTGCCGTCTGAGTGATGTTACTACTGCCGTCTGAGTGATGTTACTACTGCCGTCTGAGTGATGTTACTACTGCCGTCTGAGTGATGTTACTACTGCCACCCAAACCAAGTCTTTAATATGGGGGCTGTGTATCACATCCCAGGTCCCCTAGACAACCCCTATCGTGAGCTCTAGCCCCTGTCTGGCTGTCTGTCTGTGTAGAAGTAGATACAAGTGTTCCTTGTTTCCCACACACCCATTGAACATAACTTCTCTGACAAACTGATGTCAATGTGTTTACAGAACAGAAGTAGATGTACCAATCAGGCCCTTCTGTAGGTCTCTTCTAGTCATTTTCCCACTCTTGTCTTTTAGATTGTTTACAGAAGGAAGTGCTTGGCATTCTCTAATCTGGCATTGAGAGACCATGACTTGGCTTGGGTTTGTTAGCAGAGCATCATTCACAGTCCCAGTGCCTGTTTCACTCTAATTCATGCACTACTGAGATCCATTCTTCCCCCAATAAAAGACATTTAGTTGATTGTTCAGTCTGTTTTTGATTACATCCTTGTTGGTGAGCAGAACAGGACAACAGTCCAGCAGACATCGCCTGAGGATTGGACAATGGGGCCGATGCTACATTTATAGGCCAGATTTCAAGCCAGTACAGTAACTGTTGTGGTTTTCACTCAGTTGAACAATTATCATTGCGTTCTTCTGTTGTTTGCCCAGCTGTAATGCAGGGTGCAGAGAGAAAGAGGATATTGATGTCTTTGAAGTGCAAACAGAAGGTGACACTTGACCTCAGAGAGGGAGGTGGCATGGTGTGAATAGTACAGAATCTCCTGCGTAACTATTCCAATTGGTCGGTGGTGAAGTGCTAAGCCTATCGGGAGCCTTTGTGCCGTATAAGGCTTGTGTTCCCCTGAGCATCCCCCACCTGTCAACTTGTTTTAAGAAACGCAAGTGTTGTGTGTTTAAGTGCTTACAGAGATAGTGTGATGGTAGTCTTGGATGTTAGCAGGAGCTGAAAGTGCAGTATGTCTGAGAGTTTTGTTCTGGGGAGGGGGAGGGGCAGGTGGACAGATTCAGAACACCCAATAATACTTTCACTTCACCACTTACAGTAGTGATCCAAGAAAATGTGTGTGTGTGTGCGTGTGCATGTGTGCTTGCGTGCAAGCACATTCACGTGTGTGTGCTTTCGTGTGTGTGTATGTTTTCGTGTGTGTGTGTGTTTTCCAAGGGGGCCACCTGATCATATAACATCAAAGGCTGAAGAGCCGTCTGCCTCCTGTAGTCATTAAGCCCCTACGAGAGGCAGTAAATCAGCCCTGCGTCTGCAGCAGCTGCTCTGATCACCTATTAAAACTTCCAGAATGTGTGTGAGGACAGAGTGCTGTCTTGTAAGCCGATACCATTGGACAGCCCACTGATAAAGGCCATCTTAAACCCAGTACCCCCGGCTCTGTGGTTTGGATACCAAAGGAAGTGGGAATCCGGGGGGTAGCGAGGAGGGGGGAAGTGGAGATGGAGAGGCACTATCATTATGGACAACTGCCCCAGGCAGTTTAAGACCGATATGAAGCTGTGGGTGTATTTATGAACGTTATGCCACTGGACTCTCTGAACCAAAGCCTTATATCCCCCAGGTGTTTGGTGTGTTTACATTTCAATGCATTCAACGTCGTGGTAGTGGACTTCCTAGGCGAATGCCTGCAAGATCGTCAACCAGGAAGACTGAGATATAAGTTTCTCTCACATATGACTGATCGTGTTACTCTGATCGGGAAAGAGAAGAGGACATGTTGGCCATATAAAAGAGGTATTCTGTGATTGTCACGGTTGTCGTAAGAACGGGACCAAGGCGCAGCGGATGTTGAGTTCCACATATTTATTTCAGAGTGAAACTTAAAGCAAAAACAATAAACAAACAACGAAACGTGACTACTTGATGCACAAACACAAAACAATATCCCACAAACACAGATGGGAAAAAGATCTACTTAAATATGATCCGCAATTAGAGACAACGATTACCAGCTGCCTCTAATTGGGAACCATACAAAACACCAACATAGAAAATGTAAACTAGAACACAGAAATGTTACACCCACTAGTCACGCCCTGACCTACTACACCATAGAGAAACAAGGGCTCTCTATGGTCAGGTCGTGACAGTAATAGGGAAAGAAAAGAGGACATGTTAGCCAAAACACTGCAGATAATACTTGGACTCTCCCTGAATTGACATGAATTGATCCTGTATGTAAATGGACAAAAGGATCAATGACAAATCAAAGAGAACGTTAAGAAAACACTGGCCTCAACCGCTCTTCATTGCTAGGGTTTTGTGTCCTAGGTGATCTTGACCACAGCCTTGTTTCTCGCGTTGATCTGATCAGACCAGAGGAACATAAACAGTATTAAAATGAATACCAGTCATGAGTTGACGGAGCAGTCAGACCAGAGAAAATACTCCCCACTCAGGAGGGTCTCCATGGAGACCAAACAGGGCATGAAGTGAATTTTCTGTGTGGATCAGACAGCTGAATTAGACAATTGAAGTTACATTTTCTCTTTCTTCCTTCTTTCTCTCTCTAAAACCCTTCTCCCCTTCTCTATTTATCACCTCTGTCTCTCTGTCCCGCTCTACTCCTCTGAATTGGGTGTTAGGGCTAGAATAGAAATCCCTCCCATAACCTTTTTTTCTACACTCAAACTACAATCCCCTTGACTGTACAATTACATACATTGCAAATGGCTAGCTAGTTAGCGGTGCGTGCTACTAGAGTTTCAATCAGTGACGTCACTCGCTCTGAGACCTTGAAGTGGTTGTTTCCCTTTAACTGTAAGGATTGTGGCTTGTGTGGAGAGATGGGTAACGATGCTTGGCAGGTGTGTTCAGAGGGTCCCTGGATGGAGCCCAGGTCGGAGCGAGGGACAGGATTAACACTGTTACATGACCATGGCTTTACCTTCTGCACCAGGTGCAGTTTGTGCTTTGAGTTTCACCATCACTATAACCCCGTGGATTTGTTTTAAGGAAATGAAATATGTCTCCAAAATGTCTGATCAAAAGAGTGCTTTGTGGCCCAGGGGCTTTTACTGTGATGATATGTCAGGGTGTCAGTCATAGTGGATGACTCAGTGTTCTGTCAGTATATTTTATAATGCTGAATATAAACGGAGAGTCACACAGTGGAGGATATACACACACACACACACACAGTGGAGGACGTGTTTAGGGGCCTTGGCAGCGGGCGCTGGAGGCTTGGCAGCTGGGCAGACTCTTTTATACCCTGGAATGACTGGCAGTTTGACCCACACATTCACACAACTCAGACAGAGGGGTTTGAAAGGAGAGAGCCAATAGATATCCTCTGTGTGTGAGTGAGTGTGTGTATTCAGGGTATTGGGTAGCCTGACTGTGCTAGTCTCTACTTTGTCTCTGTCCCTGCATGAACAGGTGTGTGTGTGTGTGTGTGTGTGTGTGTGTGTGTGTGTGTGTGTGTGTGTGTGTGTGTGTATATATATTCAGGGTATTGGGTAGCCTGACTGTGCTTGTCTCTTCTTTGTCTCTGGCCCTGCATGAACAGGTGTGTGTATTCAGGGTATTGGGTAGCCTGACTGTGCTAGTCTCTACTTTGTCTCTGTCCCTGCATGAACAGGTGTGTGTGTGTATTCAGGGTATAGGGTAGCCTGGCTGTGCTAGTCTCTTCTTTGTCTCTGGCCCTGCATGAACAGGTGTGTGCAATAGGACACTAGCATGCCTCAGATCCTCCTCTCTCGCCTGGCTGACTCATCTCATCTGTTTCTCAGTGCTATTTCCCACAATTCAACCCATGTTTGTTGCTGTAGAGCAAATACCCAGAGAGAGAGAGAGAATCAAGGAAACTGTGTTTTTCTAGCTACCTCCACAGCTGAGGTCATGGACTTAATATCAGACTACAATATCAGACTACAACAATCAATTAATTAATTAACAATTATTTTTGCCAACTTTGTTCTGAAGTGTCCCCCCTGCTACTATTTACTGTGCTGTTACCATGGCAGCTGTAAGTGGTGATTGTCTTTTTGGCATCAGTCAACTGTCTCCTAGCATTCTCTGGATGGCATTGTAGTGGAATCTCAATTATTACACACGTTTGACCTGTTGCATACTTAGAAATGTGCATGTTGTAGACAGACAGGGTGTCTGAAGTTTGCTCTCACAAGGTCGACTTAGCAGAAGTGAAAATATTGGCTGAACGCCCAAACTGTGGCTGCCAGGTGTTTTCCTCCCCTGCAGCCGGTCTCTGGGAGCAAACGCTTTTGCTGAGAAAGGATGCACCTTCTATCTTTGTGTAACTCCTAGCAATAGTATAAATATGCTGAGGGGGAAATACCTTGTCAGAGCTTCTGACTAAACATGAAGTGCTGTTTGTCTGTAATCTCTCCGCTGGCGTGAATAAACATAAATTCATTTAAGCTTGACTTCAAATCAAAGATTATTTGTCACGTGCCCCGAATACAACAGATGTAGACCTTCAGTGAAATGCTTACTTACAGGCTCTAACCAATAGTGCAAAAAAGGTACTAGGTGAACAATAGGTAGGTAAAGAAATAAAAATAACAGTAAAAAAGACAGTGAAAAATAACAGTAGAGGCTATGTACAGTAGCGAGGCTATATAGAGTAGCGAGGCTACATACAGACACCGGTTAGTCAGGCTGATTGAGGTAGTATGTACATGTAGATATGCTTAAAGTGACTATGCATGTATGATAAACAGAGAGTAGCAGTAGCGTAAAGGAGGGGTTGGTGGGTGGCGGGACACAATGTGCGGGAGCACTGGTTGGTCGGGCCAATTGAGGTACGGTAGTATGTACATGAATGTATAGTTAAAGTGACTATGCATATATGATAAACAGAGAGTAGCAGCAGCGTAAAAGAGGGGTTGGCGAGTGGTGGGTGGTGGGACACAATGCAAATAGTCTGGGTAGCCATTTGATTACCTGTTCAGGAGTCTTATGGCTTGGGGGCAAAAACTGTTGAGAAGCCTTTTTGTCCTAGACTTGGCACTCCGGTACCGCTTGCCATACGATAGTAGAGAGGACAGTCTATGGCTGGGGTCTTTGACAATTTTTAGGGCCTTCCTCTGACACCGCCTGGTGTAGAGGTCCTGAATGGCAGGCAGCTTAGCCCCAGTGATGTACTGGGCCGTACGCACTATCCTCTGTAGTGCCTTGCGGTCGGAGGCCAAGCAGTTGCCATAGCAGGTTGTGATGAAACCCTTCAGGATGCTCTCGATGTTGCAGCTGTAGAACCTTTTGAGGATCTGAAGACCCATGCCAAATCTTTTTAGTTTCCTGAGGGGGAATAGGCTTTGTCGTGCCCTCTTCACGACTGTCTTGGTGTTTTTGGACCATTCTAGTTTGATGGTGATGTGGACACCAAGGAACTTGAAGGTCTCAACCTGCTCCACTACAGCCCTGCCGATGAGAATGGGGGCATGCTCGGTCCTCCTTTTCCTGTAGTCCACAATCATCTCCTTAGTCTTGGTTACGTTGAGGGATAGGTTGTTATTCTGGCACCACCCGGCCAGGTCTCTGACATCCTCCCTATAGGCTGTCTCGTTGTTGTTGGTGTTCAAGCCTACCAATGTTGTGTCGTCTGCATACTTAATGATGGTGTTGAAGTCGTGCCTGGCCAAGCAGTCGTGGGTGAACAGGGAGTACAGGAGGGGACTGAGCACGCACCCCTGAGGGGCTCCAGTGTTGAGGATCAGCGTGACAGATCTTAGCTCTGTATTGACGCTTTGCCTTTTTGATGGTTTGTCGGAGAGCATAGCAGGATTTCTTATAAGCTTCCGGGCTAGAGTCCCGCACCTTGAAGGCGGCATCTCTACTCTTTAGCTCAGTGCGAATGTTGCCTGTAATCCATTGGCTTCTGGTTGGGGTATGTACGTACAGTCACAGTGGGGAAGACATCCTCGATGCACTTATTGATAAAGCCAGTGACTGATGTGGTGTACTCCTCAATGCCATCGGAAGAATCCCGGAACATGTTCCAGTCTGTGATAGCAAAACAGTCCTGTAGTTTAGCAGCTGCTTCACCTGACCACTTTTTTATAGACCGAGTCACTGGTGCTTCCTGCTTTTAATGTATGCTTGTAAGCAGGAATCAGGGATATAGAATTGTTGGATTTACCAAATGGAGGGCGAGGGAGAGCTTTGTACACATCTCTCTGTGTGGAGTACAGGTGATCTAGAATTGTTTTCCCTCTGGGTGCACATTTAACATGTTGATATAAATTAGGTAGAACTGATTTAAATTACCACTTTGTGTCCTTAGTGGTAATTTCTACAACAACATCACTAAAGTAGTACCTACCATAAAGCGTAAATGGCCCAGGCGTTTATTTACTTCAATTACTGAACACAACAGACACTTATTAGAGACAGGCTTCTATTTAAGACAGGCTTCTATATCATTAACCCTCTAGAGTAAATTTCCACAGTGCCGTGGAATTAAATTAGCATAATACAAAATTCCTCTTTAGAAATATGTCTGTATAAACTAGAGATATTAGCTTTTTTTTGCATGGGCTGCATCTCAATCACAGCATCCTCTGATATCGGCCTTTCGCAGCTCCAGTGAAAGGTGGCAGAGCAACAGCACTGTTTGTCAGACCGTGAGATATCCCGAAAATTGGTTTCCTCACGAAAATGTCTGTAGCGTCCTCTATGGAAAGGCGAGACTCTCACGAACACGTGGTTTTGCCCTACGACCCCCACATGCGACACGGAACTCATCTGAACTCCAATACCAATTTCTGTCTGTAGCATCCGAACAATTTGGGCTACACACTAATATGACCCCTCTATGGAAAGGTGAGTCTCTCAGGAACACTGACATATTGTTTTGCTCTAGGACACGCTCATGCTTCATAAGGTTGTTTTGCTCTAGGACACCCTCATGCTTCATAAGGTTGTTTTGCTCTAGGACACCCTCATGCTTCATAAGGTTGTTTTGCTCTAGGACACGCTCATGCTTCATAAGGTTGTTTTGCTCTAGGACACCCTCATGCTTCATAAGGTTGTTTTGCTCTAGGACACCCTCATGCTTCATAAGGTTGTTTTGCTCTAGGACACCCTCATGCTTCATAAGGTTGTTTTGCTCTAGGACACCCTCATGCTTCATAAGGTTGTTTTGCTCTAGGACACCCTCATGCTTCATAAGGTTGTTTTGCTCTAGGACACGCTCATGCTTCATAAGGTTGTTTTGCTCTAGGACACGCTCATGCTTCATAAGGTTGTTTTGCTCTAGGACACCCTCATGCTTCACAAGGCTCGCCCGGTACCTGTTAAATGCACAAAGCTTTTGCTCATTTGCATAGTATTTTTCTTTATTTGATTTAATTCCAGCATTCCCTTCCAGAATTTATATCAATTTCTTCATTTTCTGCACTAATGTGTTATCATTTACACACTCGTTTATTTTGTCTTAATATCCCTTTCCTTGACAGAATATTTTTTTCTCCCCTTATACGGAACCCAAACCGGCTGCGAGCGTGCGCCATTGTGCGCCATCGTGCATAAAATAATTTTCTCTCTCTACACCAAACGCGATCACGACACGCAGGTTAAAATATCAAAACAAACTCTGGACCAATTACATTAATTTGGGGACAGGTCGAAAAGCATTAAACATTTATGGCAATTTAGCTTGCACTTGCTAGCTAATTTGTCCTATTTAGCTAGCTTGCTGTTGCTAGCTAATTTCTCCTCGGATATAAACATTAGGTTGTTATTTTACCTGAAATGCACAAGGTTCTCTACTCCGACAATTAATCAACACATAAAAACGGTCAACCGAATCGTTTCTAGTCATCTCTCCTCCTTCCAGGCTTTTTCATCGTTTAACTTATATGGTGATTGACATCTAAACTTTCATAGTATCACCACGATAACTGGCAACAGTTTGTCTTTCAATCACCCACGTGGGTATAACCAATGAGGAGGTGGCACGTGGGTACTTGCAGGACTTGCAGCGCGATCTTTGTCAGAAATGGGAATGACTTCTATTTTAGCCCTTGGCAACTCAGACGCTCGTCTCATGAGACGTGAGCGGTGTAGTCAGGTTATGAGACTGCATTTTCGGCAGTTCTTACTTTCACCACTAGAAGCCATTTTCTAAAGGTCTCTACTCCCGAAGTTGTTGACTGTTTTTGTGTTTGCCAGTACACCTGGACCCAGTGTGATTTGGCTCTCGCTCCCGAGGGCATATGATGGGACTGCTGCCAGGTGCCAGGGGTTCCTGATGCAGGAGGGAGGGTCATGAGGAGAGAATTAGTCTCTTCCTGATTGATTCTCCTGCGTTTCCCGTGGTGTTGGGCCTTCCCTGGTTGGCCTATCATGACCCCACTATTTCGTGGCAACAGAGGGCTCTCAAGGGATGGTCACGTAAGTGCTTAGGGAGGAGTCTAGGTGTTTCCATTGGTGCTACTACGGTGGAGAGTCCAGACCAGGTCTCCACCGTGCACATCCCCTCTGAATATGCCGATTTGGCCTCATCGACGGGGGGATTGTGCGATTAATCTCTTGGTAGACGCAGCACTTCCCAGGATTCACATGTATCCTCTGTCACAGGAGGAGATGGCGGCTATGTAAACATATGTCTCCGAATCTCTGGGGCAGGGATACATTCGGCCTTCCACTTCACCTGCCTCCTCGAGTTTCTATTTTGTGAAGAACAAGGACGGTGGTTTACACCCGTGTATTGACTATCACTATGAGTACCTCTTCATGCCCTACGGGGTGATGAATGTTCCATCGGTCTTCCAAGCCTTTGTAGATGATATTTTCAGGGACCGACACGGTCAGGGTGTAGTGGAGTATATCGAAGACATTCTGACATTCTTCTACACGCACCGAGCATGTGTCCCTGGTGCGCAAGGTGCTTGGTTGACTGTTGGAGCATGACCTGTATGTTCTTTCAACAGTCCGTTTCCTTCCTAGGGTACCGCCTTTCCACGTCAGGGGTGGAGAAGGAAAGTGACCGCAATTCAGCCATGCGTAATTGGCCGACTCCAACCACGGTAAAGGAGGTGCAGCGGTTCTTAGGGTTTGCCAACTACTACCGGAGGTTTATCCAGGGCTTTGGTCAGGTAGCGGCTCCCATTACCTCACTGCTTAAGGGGGGACCGGTGCGACTGCAGTGGTCGGCTGGGGCGGACAGAGCTTTTGGTCACCTGAAGGCTCTGTTTACCCAGGCTCCCGTGCTGGCTCATCCCGATCCCTCCTTGGCATTTATAGTGGAGGTGGATGTGTCCGAGGCTAAGATAGGTGCTGTGCTCTCTCAGCGCTCGGGTACGCCACCAAAACTCCGCCCCTGTGCTTTCATTTCGAAGAAGCTCAGCTCAGTGGAGCAAAACTATGATTTTGGGGACCGGGAGCTATTGGCTGTCGTAAAGGCTCTGAAAGCGTGGAGGCATTAGCTTGAGGGGGCTAAACACCCTTTCCTCATCTGGACTGACCACTGCAATCTGGAGTACATCCGGGCAGCGAGGAGACTGAACCCTCGCCAGGCAAGGTGGACCATGTATTTCACCCGTTTTTGTTTTCACCCTATCCTACAGACCAGTTTCCCAGAACGCGAAGGCAGACGCACTGTCCCGGATGTATGACACAGAGGAGCGGCCCATGGAACCCACTCCCATACTTTCTGGTGGCACCGGTGGTGTGGGAGCTGGACGTAGACATCGAGCGGGCATTACATACAGAGCCCACTCCCACCCAGTGTCCAGCTGGGCGGCTGTATGTTCCATCTGCTGTCCGCGACTGTTTGCTCTATTTGGTCCACACGTCCCCCTCCTCTGGTCACACTGGCATCGGTAGGACGGTGCGCTGTCTTAGTGGGATGTACTGGTGGCCCACTTTAGCTAAGGACGTGAGGGTTTATGTTTCTTCCTGCTCGGTGTGTGCCCAGTGCAAGGCACCTAGACACCTACCCAGAGGGAAATTACAAACCCTACCTGTTCCACAACGGCCGTGGATCTTCCTCCGTCACAAGGCAACACCACGATCCTGGTCGTTGTGGATCGGTTTTCTTAGTCCTGCCGTCTCCTTCCTTTGCACGGTCTCCCTACGGCTCCACAGACTGTGGAGGCCCTGTTCACCCACGTCTTGCCGGCACTACGGGGTGCCTGAGGAAATAGTTTCTGATCGGGGTCCCCAAGTTCACGTCTAGGGTCTGGAGGGCGTTTATGGAACGTCTGGGGGTCTCGGTCAGCCTCACATCAGGTTTTCACCCCGAGAGTAACGGGCAGGTGGAGAGAGTTAACCAGGATGTGGGTAGGTTTCTGCAGTCCTATTGCCAGGACTGGCCGGGGGAGTGGGCGGCTTTCATCCCTTGGGCAGAGATGGTCCAAAACTCCCTTCGCCACTCCTCCACTAACCTATCATTTGGTCCTGGCACCACCTGCGGTGGATGAATGGTTTCAGCGGTCGGAGGAGACATGGGACACTGCCCATGTGCACCTGCAATGGGCCAGCGGCAGAAGGCGAGCACCGACCGCCACCGCAGTGAAGCCCCGGTGTATGCACCAGGGGACCGGATCTGGCTCTCGACCCGAAACCTGCCCCTTCGCCTGCCCTGCCGGAAGCTGGGTCCGCAGTTTGTGGGGCCATTTAAAGTCCTAAGGAGACTGAATGAGGTATGTTATAGGTTACAGCTCCCCCTGATTAACGTATTAACCCCTCATTTCATGTCTCTCCTCAGGCCGGTGATGGCTGGTCCACTCCAGGAGTCTGAGGTGTGGGAGGTTCCTCCGCCCCCTCTGGACATCGACAGGGCCCAGGCGTATACTGTTCGAGCCATCATGGACTCAAGGCGTCGGGCAAGGGGCCTTCAGTACCTCGTGGAGTGGGAGGGGTACAGTCCGGAGGAGAGATGCTGGGTGCCGGTGGAGGACATCCTAGACCCTTCGTTACTGCGGGAATTTCACCGTCTCCACCCGGATCGTCCTGCGCCTCATCCTCCGGGTCGTCCCCGAGGCCAGTGTCGGCGCGCTGCTGGAGCCGCGCGTCAAGGGGGGGTACTGTCACGACTTCCGCCGAAGTTGGTGCCTCTCCTAGTTTGGGCGGCGTTCGGCGGTCGACGTCACCGGTTTTCTAGCCACCACCGATCTACGTTTCATTGTCCATTTGTTTTGTCTTTATTGTACACACCTGGTTTCCATGACATTATTAGTTATTCCTTATTTAAGCCTCTGGTTCCCACATGGTTTTGTGCATGTTTGTTCTGTGTTTAGCTGTCGCTACTATTTTGTAAGCTGGATTGTTTTCACTGCGTGGAATTTATTTTGTTGTCGTCTTGAGTAAAAGTCCATTATTATTCATCCTCTGTGTCCTGCGCCTGACTCCGTCCCACCTGCTGCACACCGACCTTTGACAGTATGAGAGTTATTGTTACACACACACACACACACACAACCCAAGAGCACAAACACATGCATGCAAGGGTCGCACACACACACACACACGTGCACATCCTATGCACGCACAAAATCACACACACTCACTCACACATGCGAGCACTCCCTCACATAAATATGTAAACATGCTTACACACAAACAGGCCCCTACAATATTCCCATGCCCCCCCAGGCAGAAGCCATTGTATTGTGATTAATGAGGTGTCTCCTGTCCCCGTTGCTACTCAGGGTGATGGTGGCCTTTCTCTCAGATTTCCTCCTCTCCTCCTGACCCAGCAACCAGCTGTGTGTATTTGCTTGTGTGTGTGTGTGTGTGTGTGTGTGTGCGCGTGTGTGTTAAGGGGGGGTGGTGCGCGTGTGTGTTAAGGGGTGGTGGTGTGTGTGTGTATTAAAGGGGGGGACGTAGTGTGTGTGTGTGAGGCAGTGCGCTGTGTGTGTCTGTACGTGTGCTGTGTGCGCATGTGTTGAGGAGGAGGAAAAGGGCGGTTGAATACACGGAGGGGGAGATAACTCCCACACGAGGAGACTATTCATAGTGTAGTATGGTCTGCATGTCCCTGACCCACTCTGTTACTGTAATAACTTGACAGTCCGACTCTGTTGACTCAGTGTGGAGACAGTGGCCTTGTTCCTATACCTTCAAGATCAGGGCTCTACAAACCTGTTCCCGGAGAGCTACCGTCCTGTGGGTTTTCGCTCCAACCCTAATCTAGCACACCTGTGTGTATGTGTGTTAAAGGGGGGGGTGTGTGTGTGTGTGCGTGTGAGGCAGTGCGCTGTGCTGCGGTAACAGTACCAGCCGTGCCAGCACACGCAGGCAGTTATCGGGAGAGCTGGGAGCTTCAGCCCACTCACTCTTAGCTGAACAGCTGTTTGTAGCGAGCTGCACCAGAGAGCTGGACAACACTGTCAATAGAGGAGGAATGCTGTGTAAACAGCCATGGGTTTCAGGAAGCTAGCTGTGTTGGCTGTGAATGAGGGGTAAACTACACAAGCCGAGGAGAGGGAGAGGTGAGAGTATGGTAGAGGGAGAGGGGAGAGGAGGTCAGGGGAGAGGGAGAGGGAAGGGTAGAGGAGGGGAGAGGAGATGGAGCAGGGGAGAGGGAGAGAGAGGAGAGGGGGAGGAGAAGGAGGAGAGGGGAGGGGGAGGGGGAGAAGGAGGGGGGAGGAGAAGGAGGGGGAGGAGAGAGGGGAGGGGGAGAAGGAGGGGGAGGAGAAGGAGGGGGAGGAGAGAGGGGAGGGGGAGGAGAAGGAGGGGGAGAGCGAAGGAGAAGGAGAGGTTGAAAGGGGAGAGGGGAGGAGAAGGAGAGGGGAGGGGAAGAGCTATGCCCAAATATAGGAAACAGGAAAACATGGGACAGAAACATTTAAAATATGTTGTGAAAAAGAAAACGAGTGGTTCTCTTTGGAACTGCTCAAATAGTACCACTATTAATTAATTGTGTTTCATTCCATTTCTTACTGTTTTTCTCAGTTTCTTTCATAGTGAACAGTACTTAGGAGTAGGCACTTACCCCTCTCATCTTTCGTGATTTCTCAGTTCAGGAAGGTTTTGCTGGGGACCTTAAAACCTCTAGGAATAAATACACAATGAGCAATGATAGCTTGGCTATACGCATGGAGTACCAGTACCAAGTCAATGATAGCTTGGCTATATGCATGGGGTACCAGTACCAAGTCAATGATAGCTTGACTATATGCGTGGATTACCAGTACCAAGTCAATGATAGCTTGGTTATATGCATGGAGTACCAGTACCAAGTCAATGATTCAACCTCTCTTTCGTGTCGTCTGAGATTCCCAAAGATTGGAAAGCAGCTGCGGTCATCCCCCTCTTCAAAGGGGGGGACACTCTTGACCCAAACTGCTACAGACCTATATCTATCCTACCATGCCTTTCTAAGGTCTTCGAAAGCCAAGTCAACAAACAGATTACCGACCATTTCGAATCTCACCATACCTTCTCTGCTATGCAATCTGGTTTCAGAGCTGGTCATGGGTGCACCTCAGCCACGCTCAAGGTCCTAAATGATATCTTAACCACCATCGATAAGAAACATTACTGTGCAGCCGTATTCATTGATCTGGCCAAGGCTTTCGACTCTGTCAATCACCACATCCTCATCGGCAGACTCGACAGCTTTGGTTTCTCAAATGATTGCCTCGCCTGGTTCACCAACTACTTCTCTGATAGAGTTCAGTGTGTCAAATCGGAGGGTCTGCTGTCCGGACCTCTGGCAGTCTCTATGGGGGTGCCACAGGGTTCAATTCTTGGACCAACTCTCTTCTCTGTATACATCAATGAGGTCGCTCTTGCTGCTGGTGAGTCTCTGATCCACCTCTACGCAGACGACACCATTCTGTATACTTCCGGCCCTTCTTTGGACACTGTGTTAACAACCCTCCAGGCAAGCTTCAATGCCATACAACTCTCCTTCCGTGGCCTCCAATTGCTCTTAAATACAAGTAAAACTAAATGCATGCTCTTCAACCGATCGCTACCTGCACCTACCCGCCTGTCCAACATCACTACTCTGGACGGCTCTGACTTAGAATACGTGGACAACTACAAATACTTAGGTGTCTGGTTAGACTGTAAACTCTCCTTCCAGACCCATATCAAACATCTCCAATCCAAAGTTAAATCTAGAATTGGCTTCCTATTTCGCAACAAAGCATCCTTCACTCATGCTGCCAAACATACCCTTGTAAAACTGACCATCCTACCAATCCTCGACTTTGGCGATGTCATTTACAAAATAGCCTCCAATACCCTACTCAACAAATTGGATGCAGTCTATCACAGTGCAATCCGTTTTGTCACCAAAGCCCCATATACTACCCACCATTGCGACCTGTATGCTCTCGTTGGCTGGCCCTCGCTTCATACTCGTCGCCAAACCCACTGGCTCCATGTCATCTACAAGACCCTGCTAGGTAAAGTCCCCCCTTATCTCAGCTCGCTGGTCACCATAGCATCTCCCACCTGTAGCACACGCTCCAGCAGGTATATCTCTCTAGTCACCCCCAAAACCAATTCTTTCTTTGGCCGCCTCTCCTTCCAGTTCTCTGCTGCCAATGACTGGAACGAACTACAAAAATCTCTGAAACTGGAAACACTTATCTCCCTCACTAGCTTTTAGCACCAACTGTCAGAGCAGCTCACAGATTACTGCACCTGTACATAGCCCACCTATAATTTAGCCCAAACAACTACCTCTTTCCCAACTGTATTTAATTAATTAATTTATTTTGCTCCTTTGCACCCCATTATTTTTATTTCTACTTTGCACATTCTTCCATTGCAAAACTACCATTCCAGTGTTTTACTTGCTATATTGTATTTACTTTGCCACCATGGCCTTTTTTGCCTTTACCTCCCTTCTCACCTCATTTGCTCACATTGTATATAGACTTGTTTATACTGTATTATTGACTGTATGTTTGTTTTACTCCATGTGTAACTCTGTGTCGTTGTATCTGTCGAACTGCTTTGCTTTATCTTGGCCAGGTCGCAATTGTAAATGAGAACTTGTTCTCAACTTGCCTACCTGGTTAAATAAAGGTAAAATAAAAAAAAAAAAAAATAAAAAAGATAGCTTGGCTATATGCATGGAGTACCAGTACCAAGTCAATGATAGCTTAGCTATATGCATGGGGTACCAGTACCAAGTCAATGATAGCTTGGCTATATGCATGGAGTACCAGTACCAAGTCAATGATAGCTTGGCTATATGCATGGAGTACCAGTACCAAGTCAATGATAGCTTGGCTATATGCATGGAGTACCAGTACCAAGTCAATGATAGCTTGGCTATATGCATGGAGTACCAGTACCAAGTCAATGATAGCTTGGCTATATGCATGGAGTACCAGTACCAAGTCAATGATAGCTTGGCTATATGCATGGACTACCAGTACCAAGTCAATGATAGCTTGGCTATATGCATGGGGCACCTGTACTGAGGTGAAGGGGTATGAGGTAATTGAGGTAGATATGTACATAAAAGTAGGGGTAAAGTGACTAGGCAACAGGATAGATAATAGACAGTAGCAGCAGCGTGTGTGGAAGTGTGTGTGGAGAATGTGTGTGTATGTGTTGGAGTATCAGTGTAAGTATGTGTGAGTGTGTGGGTAGAGTCCAGTGTGTGTGTGTGTGTGTGTGTGTGTTGGAGTATCAGTGTAAGTATGTGTGTGTGTGTTGGAGTATCAGTGTGAGTGTGTGGGTAGAGTCCAGTGTGTGTGAGTGTGTGGGTAGAGTCCAGTGTGTGTGAGTGTGTGGGTAGAGTCCAGTTTGTGTGAGTGTATGGGTAGAGTCCAGTGTGTGTGAGTGTGTGGGTAGAGTCCAGTATGTGTGAGTGTGTGGGTAGAGTCCAGTATGTGTGAGTGTGTGGGTAGAGTCCAGTGTGTGTGTGTTGGAGTATCAGTGTGAGTGTGTGGGTAGAGTCCAGTGTGTATGTGTGTGGAGAGTCCAGTGTGTGTGTGTGGGTAGAGTCCAGTGTGTGTGAGTGTGGTAGAGTCCAGTGTGTGTGTGGGTAGAGTCCAGTGTGTGTGTGGGTAGAGTCCAGTGTGTGTGTGGGTAGAGTCCAGTGTGTGTGTGGGTAGAGTCCAGTGTGTGTGTGGGTGGAGTCCAGTGTGTGTGTGGGTAGAGTCCAGTGTGTGTGTGGGTAGAGTCCAGTGTGTGTGTGGGTAGAGTCCAGTGTGTGTGTGGGTAGAGTCCAGTGTGTGTGTGGGGTAGAGTCCAGTGTGTGTGTGGGTAGAGTCCAGTGTGTGTGTGGGTAGAGTCCAGTGTGTGTGTGGGTAGAGTCCAGTGTGTGTGTGGGTAGAGTCCAGTGTGTGTGTGGGTAGAGTCCAGTGTGTGTGTGGGTAGAGTCCAGTGTGTGTGTGGGTAGAGTCCAGTGTGTGTGAGTGTGGGGTAGAGTCCAGTGTGTGTGTGTGTAGAGTCCAGTGTGTGTGGGTAGAGTCCAGTGTGTGTGAGTGTGTGGGTAGAGTCCAGTGTGTGTGTGTGTGTGTGTGGGTAGAGTCCAGTGTGTGTGTGTGTGTGGGGTAGAGTCCAGTGTGTGTGTGTGTGTGGGGGTAGAGTCCAGTGTGTGTGAGTGTGTGGGTAGAGTCCAGTGTGTGTGAGTGTGTGGGTAGAGTCCAGTGTGTGTGAGTGTGTGGGTAGAGTCCAGTGTGTGTGAGTGTGTGGGTAGAGTCCAGTGTGTTTGAGTGTGTGGGTAGAGTCCAGTGTGTGTGAGTGTGTGGGTAGAGTCCAGTGTGTGTGAGTGTGTGGGTAGAGTCCAGTGTGTGTGAGTGTGTGGGTAGAGTCGAGTGTGTGGGTAGAGTCCAGTGTGTGTGAGTGTGTGGGTAGAGTCCAGTGTGTGTGAGTGTGTGGGTAGAGTCCAGTGTGTGTGTGTGTGTGGGTAGAGTCCAGTGTATTTGCATAGAGTCAAAAAGAGTTAGTGCAAAAAGGGTCAATGCAGACAGTCCAGGTAGCTATTTAATTAACTATTTAGCAGTCTTCTGGCTTGGGGGTAGAAGCTCCTCAGGAGCCTTTTGGTCCCAGAATTAGCGTTCCGGTATCGTTTGCCAAGCAGTAGTAGAGAGAACTGTCATGACTTGGGTGGCTGGACTCATTGACAATTTTTAAGTCCTTCCTCTGACACGGCCTGGTATGGAGGTCCTGGATGGCAGGAATTTCTGCCCCAGTGATATACGGGGGCGTACACACTACCCTCTGTAGCGCCTTGCTGTCGGATGCCGAGCAGTAGTCATACCAAGCAGTGAAGTTCTGCCCCAGTGATATACGGGGGCGTACACACTACCCTCTGTAGCGCCTTGCTGTCGGATGCCGAGCAGTAGTCATACCAAGCAGTGATGCAGGCAGTCAAGACGCTCTCAATGGTGCAGCTGTATAACTTTTTGAGGATCTGAGTGCCCGTGCCAAATCTTTTCAGCCTCCTGAGGGAGAAGAGGCGTGGTCGTTCCCTCTTCATGACTGTGTTGGAGTGTTTGGACAATGATAGTTCCTTAGCGATGTGGACACTGAGGAACTTGAAGCTGTCAACCCGCTCCACTACAGCCCCGTCAATGTGAATGGGGGCGTGCTCAGCCCGCCTTTTTCTGTAGTCCACGATCAGCTCCTTTGTCTTGCCCACGTTGAGCGAGAGATTGTTGTCTTGGCACCACACTACCAGGTCTCTGACCTCCTCCCTATAGGCTGTCTCATCATCATTGGTGATCAGGCCCACCACCTTGTGTCATTGGCAAACTTGATGATGGTGTTGGAGTCGTGCGCGGCCACACGGCCATGCATTAAAAACACACTACACGTTTAAGTATCTATGAACAACCCTGGTCTAATAGGTTGTAGAAGGGTTGTTGTTAATTGCTCCAGTCTCACTGGCCTTGCTGGTTCAGAAGGAAACCTGTAACAGCCCTAACAGCCACAGGCCCCTCTTCCTTATTTACGAGGTGTGGCTGCTTTTCCAGCTGTCCCACCACTTACACACGGGACAGTACGAGAGGGGGACTCGGGGTGTTTTATGACAGCCCATAACTTTGGGCCGTTGTTGGTTCCCTCAGGGCCAGGGGCCACTGACAGATTTTGTGCAGGTGACAGCATTGGAGGTTTGGAGGCCACTAGGGCTCATTCCGTCAAGTTTCCCCGGCGCCATTTTGTAACCTGTCGCCGACAGAGCGGAAGAGGGTGATCAAACACAGACCCTGAGAGGTGATAGAGGGCTATTAGGCAGGCAGATCCCCTTTGTGACTTCCAACAAGAGAGCTACACCCTTGAAGTGGCGCTGTGAGCCACCTCGTAAAGAACAGCCTTGTAATTTCCCATGATAGCCTCACAACTCTGACTAGCAGTCGTCCACTATTATTAAAGTCTCGTAGCAGAGCGAAGCTACACAGCACAGCACCCACTGTGGGCCACTTACAGCACACACAGCCAGGAGGAAAGAGCCCTCCCTCGACATGAGGAGCCTCCCTGGCAGACATCAGAGGCTTCATGATCTCTCACCAACATCCAACAGCTAGCCAATGTCAGTGAGGGACAGACTCTTACAGTGTGCTCTTGTTCTCTCTGTGCTATTTGCTTGGTTGAAGACCATTCCCTCTAGTGTACAAAACATTAAGCACATGTTGACTCCAATGCTTCCCACAGTTATATCAAGTTGACTGGATGTCCTTTGGGTGGTGGACCATTCTTGATACACATGGGAAATTGTTGCGTGTGAAAAACCCAGCAGCGTTTTCAGTTCTGGACACAAACCGGTGTACCTGGCACCTACAACCATACCCTGTTCAAAAACACAAATATTTTGTCTTGCTCATTCACCCTCTTCACCCTCTGCTCCCGAGTGGTGCAGCGGTCTAAGGCACTGCATCTCAGTGCTAGAGGCGTCACTATAGACCCTGGTTTGATTCCAGGCTGTATGACAACTGGCCGAGTACCATAGGGCGGCGCACAATTGGCCCAGCGTTGTCCGGGTTAGGGTTCGGCCGGGGTAGGCCGTCATTGTAAATAAGAATTTGTTCTTAACTGACTTGCCTAATTAAAAAAACAAAGACAATCCATGTCTCAATAGTCTCCAGGCTTAAATATCCTTCTTTAACCCGTCTCCTCCCCTTCATCTACACTGACTGAAGTGGATTTAAGAGACATCAATAAGGGATCATAGACTGACCAGGTAAAAGCTATGTCATGTTTTGTACACTCAGTGTATATATTTTATAGTTCATCTGTGGTTATTTTTTTATCTAAGAGAGTCACAATTACTGAAATAATCAGTTAATTTGTCATGTTGCTGGTATACAAATCAAATCAAATGTATTTATATAGCCCTTCGTACATCAGCTGATATCTCAACGTGCTGTACAGAAACCCAGCCTAAAACCCCAAACAGCAAGCAATGCAGGTGTAGAAGCACGGTGGCTAGGAAAAACTCCCTAGAAAGGCCAAAACCTAGAGAGGAACCAGGCTATGAGGGGTGGCCAGTCCTCTTCTGGCTGTGCCGGGTGGAGATTATAACAGAACATGGCCAAGATGTTCAAATGTTCATAAATGGCCAGCATGGTCAAATAGGGCGTGAGTTGGGTGGGCAGTCTATGTTTGTTTTTCTATGATTTGGGTATTTCTATGTTTCGGCCTAGTATGGTTCTCAATCAGAGGCAGGTGTCATTAGTTGTCTCTGATTGAGAATCATACTTAGGTAGCCTGGGTTGCACTGTTTGTTTGTGGGTGATTGTCTATGTTAGTGGCTTGTGTCAGCACAGGTGTCATTTGTAGCTTCACGGTCGTATTTGGGTTATTGTTTTTTTGTTACTCTTTTGTATAGTGTTCAGTGTTCTCTTTATTAAAATTCACTATGAACACATACCATGCCGCATATTGGTCCTCTGATCCTTCTCGCCTCTCCTCTTCAGATGAAGAGGAGGAAGACCGTGACACAGCACCTCAGGAGTAAATGTCAGTCGGCTTTTCATAGCCAATCATTAAAAGTATCTCTAACGCTACCGCTGTCTCTAGAGAGTTGAAAACAGCGGGTCTTGGACAGGTAGCACGTCCGGTGAACAGGTCAGGGTTCTATAGCCGCAGGCAGAACAGTTGAAACTGGAGCAGCAGCACAGCCAGGTGGACTGGGGACAGCAAGGAGTCATCATGCCAGGTAGTCCTGAGGCATGGTCCTAGGGCTCAGGACCTCCGAGAGAGAGAAAGAAAGAGAGAATTAGAGAGAGCGTACTTAAATTCACACAGGACACCGGATAAGACAGGAGAAATACTCCAGATTTAACAGACTGACCCTAGCCCCCCGACACATAAACTACTGCAGCATAAATACTGGAGGCTGAGACAGGAGGGGTCAGGAGACACTGCGGCCCCATCCGATGATACCCCCAGACAGGGCCAAGCAGGCAGGATATGACCCCACCCACTTTGCCAAAGCACAGCCCCCACACCACTAGAGGGATATCTTCAACCACCAACTTACCATCCTGAGACAAGGCCGAGTATAGCCCACAAAGATCTCCGCTACGGCACAACACAAGCGGGGGCGCCAACCCAAACTGGAAGACCACGTCAGTCACTCAACCCACTCAAGTGACGCACCCCTTCTAGGGACGGCATGGACTAGCACCAGTAAGCCAGTGACTCAGCCCCTGTAATAGGGTTAGAGGCAGAGAATCCCAGTGGAAAGAGGGGAACCGGCCAGACAGAGATAGCAAGGGCGGTTCGTTGCTCCAGAGCCTTTCCGTTCACCTTCACACTCCTGGGCCAGACTACACTCAATCATATGACCTCCTGAAGAGATGAGTCTTCAATAAAGACTTAAAGATTGAGACCGAGTCTGCGTCTCTGACATGGGTAGGCAAGCCATTCCATAAAATTCTAGGGAAAATTAGGAGGCCTGCGTCTTGTGACCGCAGAGTACGTGTAGGTATGTACGGCAGGACCAATTCGGAAAGATAGGTAGGAGCAAGCCCATGTAATGCTTTGTAGGTTAGCAGTAAAACCTTGAAATCAGCCCTTGCCTTAACAGGAAGCCAGTGTAGGGAGGCTAGCACTGGAGTAATATGATCAAATGTTTTGGTTCTAGTCAGGATTCTAGCAGCCGTGTTTATTACTAACTGAAGTTTATTTAGTGCTTTATCCGGGTAGCTGGAAAGTAGAGCATTGCAGTAGTCTATCCTAGAAGTAACAAAAGCATGGATTAATTTTTCTGCATCATTTTTGGACAGAAAGTTTCTGATTTTTGCAATGTTACGTAGATGGAAAAAAGCTGTCCTTGAAACAGTCTTGACGTGTTCGTCAAAAAAGAGATCAGGGTCCAGACTAACGCAGAGGTCCTTCACAGTTTTATTTGAGAGGACTGTACAACCACCAAGATTAATTGTCAGATTCAACAGAAGATCTCTTTGTTTCTTGGGACCTAGAACAAGCATCTCTGTTTTGTCAGAGTTTAAAAGTAGAACGTTTGCAGCCATTCACTTCCTTATGTTTGAAACACAGGCTTCTAGCGAGGGCAATTTTGGGGCTTCACCATGTTTCATTGAAATGTACAGCTGTGTGTCATCAGCATAGCAGTGAAAGTTAACATTATGTTTTTGAATGACATCCCCAAGAGGTAAAATATATAGTGAAAACAATAGTGGTCCTAAAACGGAACCTTGAGGAACACCGAAATTTACAGTTGATTTCTCAGGGGACAAACCATCCACAGAGACAAACTGATATCTTTCCGACAGATAAGATCTAAACCAGGCCAGAACTTGTCCGTGTAGACCAATTTGGGTTTCCAATCTCTCCAAAATAATGTGGTGATCGATGATATCAAAAGCAGCACTAAGGTCTAGGAGCACGAGGACAGATGCAGAGCCTCGGTCTGACGCCATTAAAAGGTCATTTACCACCTTCACAAGTGCAGTCTCAGTGCTATGATGGGGTCTAAAACCAGACTGAAGCATTTCATATACATTGTCTTCAGGTAGGCAGCGAGTTGCTGCGCAACAGCTGTTTTTTTTAATTAAGAGGAATGGAAGATAGTTTTTCTGGGTCAAGGTTTGGCTTTTTCAAGAGAGGCTTTACTACTGTCACTTTTAGTGAGTTTGGTACACATCTTTCAGTAACACTATATACTATCACCACTACCACTACTACAACCACTAAAGCTATAGACTACCACTAATATCACTACTAACACCATAGACTACCACTACTACCACTGCTAACACTGTGGACTACCACTACTACCACTACTAACACTATGGACTACCACTTCTACCACTACTAACACTATGGACTACCACTTCTACCACTACTACCACTACTAATGCTATGGACTACCACTACTAACACTACTCCCACTACTAACACTATGGACTACCACTACTACCACTACTCCCACTACTACCACTACTAACACTATAGACTACCACTACTACCACTACTAATGCTATGGACTACCACTACTAACACTACTCCCACTACTAACACTATGGACTACCACTACTAACACTACTCCCACTACTAACACTATGGACTACCACTACTAACACTACTCCCACTACTAACACTATGGACTAACACTACTACCACTACTAATGCTATGGACTACCACTACTAACACTACTACCACTACTAACACTATAGACTACCACTACTACCACTACTACAACCACTAAAGCTATAGACTACCACTACTACAACCACTAAAGCTATAGACTACCACTACTACAACCACTAAAGCTATAGACTACCACTACTAACACTACTAACACTGTAGACTACCACTACTACCACAACTATCACTACTAACGCTATAGACTACCACTACTATCACTACTAACATTATAGACTACCACTACTAAGACTACTACCACTACTACCACTATAGACTACCTCTACTACCACTACTAATACTGTAGACTACCACTACTACCACAACTATCACTACTAACATTATAGACTACCACTACTAAGACTACTACCACTACTACCACTATAGACTACCACTACTACCACTACTAATGCTATAGACTACCACTACTACCACTACTAATGCTATAGACTACCACTACTACCACAACTATCACTATAGACTACCTCTACTACCACTACTATCACTATGGACTACCACTACTACCACTACTACCACTACTATCACTATGGACTACCACTACTACCACTGTAGACTACCACTACTACCACAACTATCACTACTAACATTATAGACTACCACTACTAAGACTACTAACACTACTAACACTATAGACTACCACTTCTACCACTACAAGCACTATAGACTACCACTACTAATGCTATAGACTACCACTACCACTAACACTGTAGACTACCACTACTAATGCTATAGACTACCACTACTAGCGCTTTTGACGACGACAAATTTTTAAACACTGCCTAGAACTGAAATTGAACCCCCAATGTTCGGAGCCGTAGTCAGTGGTCCCCATCCCTTTTCGGTTACTGTTCCACCAACTGAATTTTGCTCTGTCCAGAGTACCCCTGTCGTACCCCCTTGTGCATTTTAGCAGTAGGCCTATGGTTTCATGAGTCCTCTCAAGTACTTGCAGTGGATAGGCCAAGTTCCCCCATGGGTTCCACTGTGGGAACCACTGTACTAGATGTTAACAAGCACACGCATTGCCCTCGTGGACAAGTAATTGGCATGTAAATACATAGACTTGCCTTCTCATAACTTCATCCCCTCCCCCTCCCCCTCCCCCCCAATCCCCAGCTGGTCAGTGGTCAGACAGGGTCAGGCAGGGGTCGAGACATTTATGGGGTGTGGATATTTGTGCAGTGTAGCATTCCTCCTGTTGACACCGAGCAACGCTCCCTGAGACGAGTCTGCATACAGAGTGAGAAGAGAGGGTAGGAGAAGAGAGGAGGGGGGGGGGTGGAGGAAGAGGTAGGAGAAAAGATTGGCCTTCAAAATGTTTATCCAAATGCATTCCCATTTGAAATACTTCCTTAAAATGTAATTGAAATACAATAAATAGTATTTCAACCTAGGTGTAGTGTCAATAGAGTGTCAACAGAGTGCTACATCATTGCATAAGCATGTGAACATCATATGTTGCGAGGAGAGACAGTAATCCCACGTAATGCTGTGGAAAGCTCAGCTAGCATAGCCGATACAGAATCTGTACAAGCCACTGGTAATGAGCAACAGAGAGATGGATGAGGGGTGCCATGGCTGGATCTAGGCCATGGCAGGAGAAACAAGTGTAATGTGAAATGTGTAATTTAACAGAGGGTCCACCA
The DNA here is from genome assembly GCF_018296145.1 of Oncorhynchus tshawytscha. NCBI lineage: Eukaryota > Metazoa > Chordata > Actinopteri > Salmoniformes > Salmonidae > Oncorhynchus > Oncorhynchus tshawytscha. The sequence continues at coordinate 72,906 of NW_024609074.1, read as the reverse complement.
CATTTCACCTATTTGTCTGCCTCTTCAGTCCCGCGGGCATTGCCTGGTGCCGTACATGGCTGTTGCGAATGTCACACCACTCTGCGAGGCACATCGATCTGCAGGTTGAACATGGTGAGATTGTAGACTCCTAAATTGATAGTGGAGTTTGTTTAGCCGATTTTACAGCAAACTAGCCACTTCACATGCAGATGTTGACTTTGGTATTATTGTGTGTAGCTACGTTTGCTGGCTAGCTATCTAGCCAGCCCATAGAGAGAGCATTCCATTGTGGGTTTTGTACTTAACTTGAGCCGTAACAGATTTCCACAGCGATTTTCACATGTTGCTACCAACCTTATTATAAAAACAAAATGAAAAGAAAACACAAAAAATATTGTTCTCACATATTAGTGTTATTTAACACTGTAAATTATAAGAATTTGTGGTTTTGGGTGGATTTTTTTGTTACTCAAGCAAATGGTTTTAATCCCCAAAAATAAGCATATATTTGTACACATTTATTTAAAAATATATATGTTTCTGTATGTTTTTCACGTGTTGAACAGTTATTGTTATCAATATCTGTCACGACTTCCGCCGAAGTCGGCTCCTCTCCTTGTTCGGGCGGCGTTCGGCGGTCGACGTCACCGGCTTTCTAGCCATCGCCGCTCCGTTTTTCATGTATCCATTTGTTTTGTCTTGTTCCCTGCACACCTGGTTTTCATTCCCCAATCAATCTACATGCATTTATTCCTCTGTTCCCCATCATGTCTTTGTGTAAGATTGTTTGTGTTACGTCTGTATTGTTGATGTGCCAGACTGGCTTGTTTTTTCAGTGTTATTTTTCACGAAGATGTTCATTGTTAAACATCGTTCTTGTGACTGTTTTGCACATTTTGCACTTTTGACTAAATTAAGTGTGCGTGCGCCTGTTCACAAATCTCTGCTCTCCTGCACCTGACTTCGCTACCAGTACGCACACATCTGACAATATCATCAATAGCAACTTGTCAGGAAATGTTTTTGTTATTCATTCAAAGTGTTTTGTTTCTGTGATACTTAGTCTGAGAAATTGGCGAGTGAGCTCATCTGACATACCTGTACGATGGCCACCAATATGGGTGATATAGGCACCATTGTGTTTTGTCTCGGTAACTAGTTGCTTGACAAAGTCCCAAAAAAGTGTTTTGAAATGGAAGCTTTTGACCCCTTGTGGACAAAATGGATCACTGTTTGTGCTTTTAGGGTTGTATAACAAAATGTACTGCAGGCTACTAAGATTTATATTCAAACACATGTTGTCATGAAGTTACCCAAGCCTGTAATAAACTCAAAGGTCTTTGTTTTGAATTTATATCTTTGGAGCACAGAGAGTTGACTTGAGGCGCCTCTCCCACCCCTTTGGTGATTACCCTCCACCCCCACGGTGATTCGGCCAGCCAGCTCCTACCACCCCTACAGTGATGACGCAGAGCGAGCCCTGGCCTGGACATGGGACAGTGGCCACGGTTAGCACACAAAGGGCTGCTCACAGTAAAAGAAGACAATGTTTGTGTTCACTGAGGGCCACTGGTGGAGATTGTGATGACTGATGTCTCATTAACCCCGTCTGAGCCAGGGGGGGAGGTGGAGGAGGTTTGGGGGAGCGGTGGGATGGGGGAGGTATGGGCTCTGGGGAAGTGGAGGAGTTGGGGGAGGAAAATGTGGTGCTGGACCCCCAGGCCCCTCAGAGAGAAAGGTCAGTGACCCATATTGTGCCCACCCTCCGGTAATGACAGCGAAGTTATCTCACTTGAGTCTGGTGACGGAGATTGTCTTTGTCAAGTTGTCAAGGAAACGCACAAATGTGCAGATATGGTAGATCTATGTATGGCTGGTGGGATGTGGGTGACACCTTAGCTTGGACCTTGAGGCAGTGCTGAGAGCAGAACAGAGGGAAAACACTGACTGACTGAGTACTGAACAGTTTTAACTCAATTGTTAGAACTGTATGTGCAAATCCACAGGTCTTCAGTGTGGTGATAACTGACTGAGAAAGCGGAATCTCACACAGACACTCCTCCAGGATTGGGGTTAATTCCACAAATTTAATTCTAATTCAATTCCTTCTCCCTGTAAATTCCATTTAATTCCATTCATATTCCAGGTCAGATTTGGAATTCAGAGATAATTCAATTCCTCTCAATTCCAATGTTAGGTAAATTCCAATAATTACATCATTTCCAATTCAATATTATCCCCAACAATTCCACAAATTCCCATTCCAATTAAATTCCCCCAGGCTGATCTTGTCACGGTTCAGGCAGCCTAGATACAGTATACTGGATTTATAGAGGTACAAGTTAAAATTATTTAAAATAAAAAGTCCAAGTCCAATTCCAAAACTTGAACATTTGTTGAAATTCAAATTGATTTCAACGTAAATTCTCCAGTTCATGAGTGAATTCAAGAATTTAATTGGAATTTCAAATTAAATTGGGATTGACCCCAACCTTGCACTCATCATACTGTGAGTACACTGCTCACTGCATTCGTGTTAGTCATGGAACGTGGTGCAAGGCACTCTAGATTCCACCATAGAGCACCCTTCTCATTGGTCGAAACAGAGCAGTGTCACCAGCACCAGCGATGAAGATTTGTTTTGCCAATAAAGGACAGCACAAGCGGCTAATTCATATTGCTATCAAAGAATTCATCAAGAAAAATGATTAATTATCATTCAGACATAGGTGCCGGACATAGGTGTATAAATTAGCAATACAAATAATACATTGTTTTAAGTTGTGATATTTATTCATAACCCAGATAAAAAAATCTTCATACTAAAACATTTTTAACAGATTTATATTAAAGTATTTATTTGTAAAACATTTACCCCCAAACTTGCTATACACATCTACATGTCTTTATAACATTGATAGCAGGAGATAATTCAATATAACAATATTAAAATAATAATAATCATATTAAACATAATGTGTCAACATTATGGTAATATTTACCATAACAACTCTATCAGAGACTGCATACCTTTCACACCTTATATTTCCGTTCCCTTATAACCAAAAGTGAGTTGAAAAGAAAGATGCTCCTGCATCCTGATTTTCTTTGGCCCATGAGCCTTTGCAATATTCTGCCCAATCACTGAACTTCAATGCAACTTCTCTGAGCCATCTTAGTATAGCACCTGGCCTCCAAACAAAATGCTAAGGCTGTCTCTCTTGTTATACGTGAAGACACGGGAGTTCCAAAACTACATTCTAATTTCATCATATCCAGTGGCCTTTTTTTAACAGGCATGCAGTATCTTGCACGCAAGCACACGCAAACATACATACGCATGCACATACAAACACACACACACACGCAAACATACATACGCATGCACATACAAACACACACACACACGCAAACATACATACGCATGCACATACAAACACACACACACACGCAAACATACATACGCATGCACATACAAACACACACACACGCAAACATACAAACATGCACATACAAACACACACACACACGCAAACATACATACGCATGCACATACAAACACACACACACACGCAAACATACATACGCATGCACATACAAACACACACACACGCAAACATACATACACATGCACATACAAACACACACACACACGCAAACATACATACGCATGCACATACAAACACACACACACGCAAACATACATACACATGCATATACAAACACACTCACACGCAAACATACATACGCATGCACATACAAACACACACACACACAAACATCCGTATGCATGCACATACAAACACACACACACGCAAACCTACATACGCATGCACATACAAACACACACACACACGCATGCACATACAAACACACACACGCAAACATACATACGCATGCACATACAAACACACACACACACACACACGCATGCACATACAAACACACACACGCAAACATACATACGCATGCACATACAGACACACACACACACGCAAACATACATACGCATGCACATACAAACACACACACACACACAAGCATCCCGGCCACACAAACACACACATCTCGGCCTTAGACAGTTAAAAAATGTTGCTGGGAGGTCAATCTTTCAGGAAGTTAGGGTCACAGACAATGAGGACCCTGAGATGGAGCTTTTCCCTTCTTATTTGAACCTTTATTTAACTAGGCAAGTCAGTTAAGAACCAATTCTTATTTACAACGACGGCCTACACCGGCCATACCCTCCTCTAACCCGGACGACACTGGGCCAATTGTGCGCCGCCCTATGGGACTCCCGATCACGGCCGGTTGTGATACAGCCCGGGATCTAACCCGGGGTGCAGAGTCATAGGTGGCGTTCCTGCCTGACTAAATTGCAGACGCCTGCCATATCCCAACACTTGTGTGTTTAACATATCTGCTAACCACATCATACGACATAGCAATCTGATGTCGGACTGTGGCGCATAACTATTGGTTGATGCAATGAAACGTCTGCGATGTAGTCAGTCAGTCGCGCCACCGCAGACAGAGAGCAGGAGGGTCCGGTCCAAACAGGAAGTTATTCAGAGAGGTTTGTGGATGAGAATAATTCAGTGTTCCTGTATTCCGGTTTACTGCGCAGCCTCTTCAAAGACCAAACTGTTATTAACTAAACCAAATGTGACATCACACGGAGAAACAACGTCACGTTGTCATAGAGAGCTCATGGCTTGACGAGCAAACAGCAACATTGACAATAAATAAAGGTTGATGATGAGCAAATAAAGCATCGTAAGATCATAGAGGCTGAGACAAAATGTATTTGGCACAAAATAAAATAAAACATTTAAAAGAAATATTTTGATTCAGTGAGACTTTTAAACTATATCCATTGCTTTGTGAATTTGATTGTCCTTCACCGTTAACATTGAGTGCATGTGTGTTCCTAATTAAGAGGCATGTCTATTAGTTCATCAATAAACACAACTGCCGAATCTTCAACAAATTGTCAATATTCAAACCTTCTTTTGATGTTGACAGTACCTTGACCTTGGTATGACCTTATCAGCCACCTGTTTCAGGTCACTGATGAATTTTGGCCACAGGGACTTTGGACCTCACAGAGCTACAGGTACGTGTGCAAGAAAACCCATTGTCACAAAGCAAAGCCATATATGCACATAGGGGGACGTCTTGTATTCTCAGAGTGAGAAACAGTTTGATTATTAAGTTCCCAGGGATCTCTGAATAACACAGCTGCTTGATGTTCTTCGTATGTACTACTTCCATAGTACTTCATGAAGATCTTACAGAGTAGAAGCTTTGGTTTTTACAGGTCCAAATGTGTACTTAAAGTATAGCGCTTCTATACACCTGCATACGCAGACCAACTCATTTTGAATTGAATGATGTGGAGAGCATGCCACAATGGCATAGTTAAAGTGATGCCAGGGCAATATTAGAATGTATTTCAATACCAATAAAAATAAATATATGTAAATATCTGTATTTCTCACTTGTTAATAGTATTCTTTTGTAACCCGTGAATGCAGTCCACGTGGATCTGCTATGTAGCGAGGAACAACTGAAAAGTACATAAATAAAGATGGTTATAAAACAAAATAACACATGTGGAAAGTAACACATTTAAGGACACATTTACACTTCAACAGGATGGCTCCTCTCTCCTGTTATATCCTTCTTTCATTTCTGTGCTCTCTCTCTCTCTCTCTCTGAGTGAGACCTCTCCTGTTATATCCTTCTCTCATTTCTGTGCTCTCTCTCTCTCTCTCTGAGACCTCTCCTGTCATATCCTTCTCTCATTTCTGTCTCTCTGTCTGTCTGTCTGTCTGTCTGTCTGTCTGTCTGTCTGTCTGTCTGTCTGTCTGTCTGTCTGTCTGTCTGTCTGCCTGTCTGCCTGTCTGTCTGCCTGTCCTGCTGTCTGCCTGCCTGCCTGCCTGCCTGCCTGTCCTGCCTGCCTGCCTGCCTGTCTGTCTGTCTGTCTGTCTGTCTGTCTGTCTGTCTGTCTGTCTCAGCAGGTCATGTGTAGTGCAACACTTTTACATCTTAAGCTCATCGTCCCAAAGAAAAACACAAAGAGCCATATTCACCCCTCATAGAAAAATAAATCAATAAAAAAACATGGAAAGATACCTTTCATATATACTTGTATATAAAATAGTTGTTATATACATATAGACAACAACAACAAAAAGAACAGATAACTGACCTGTACAGTATACACCTGATCCATAAGAGAGACAAGAGGTACTGAAGTGTATGGCTTGACTGGAAAAATCATTCCAAATATTTACATCTTTATCATGGATATCTTATACATATTTTATCATCCCTGGAATCATGAAGACGAACTATGGAGTGTACATCCCATACCTCACTCACTCACTCACTCAGCTGAAATGAGGCAACCACAGGCCTGGTCCGGAGCGACCTAATGGTGCCTTGAGCTGTCCAATCCAAACCTATGTTCAGCTCTAATTTGGTGACCTATGATGGGTGAGTGGTGTAAAGATGAGGTGTGAAACAGTCCCTCAAACATGCCATCCTCAGTCTAAACTAAAGAGATGTTAAGTTGGACCAATGGAAAGTCAGTCGGGTGTCATTGACCTCCTGGATTGTGGTTGTTCAGGACCCAGATCCTTGTGTTCAGTTACCCAGTGAGGATGGGAGCAGAATGGGGTTCACTGCTGTGAATGGCTACCCCCTCCCCTTCTTCTAACTACACCCCAGTCTAGCAGCCATGTGTGTTGAGATATCCAGTGTAGACAGGGGACAGCCCTGCCTTGGCCCTGACGTCCACCACTAGTCAGCACTGACTAAGGCCAGGGGTCCTTCACTTCCTCCAGGACTGACCCATCTGGGAACCCTCCTACGGACTGAGTCAGGCCATGGGTCCTTCAGGCAAAGCCACAGGCACCTTGACCTTCACTTCCTCCAGGACTGACCCATCTGGGAACCCTCCTACGGACTGAGTCAGTCCATGGGTCCTTCAGGCAAAGCCACAGGCACCTTGACCTTCACTTCCTCCAGGACTGACCCATCTGGGAACCCTCCTACGGACTGAGTCAGACCAGGGGTCCTTCAGGCAAAGCTGCGGGGACCTTCACCTTCATTTCCCATCAGATGGGTGGTTCAGTAGTATCCTTAGGACAAGATGTCCTCAGCTCAGCAGACGATGGCCACCCCCTCAGCAGTGAGCAGTTGACCACTGGTGGGGTCATAGGTGCCAGCCAGATAGTACAGGCCTTGGGTGGTCACGCTGCTGCTGGGTTTCTGGCCGCGGGCCATGTGCTCATACTCCTCGCGGCTCACCACCTGGCACTTGTGGGAGATTGTCTGGACGTCATTCTCGTCCTCGTGGCACGACTGATACAGAGCGTGCTGAGGGAGGGAGGGAGGGAGGGAGGGAGGGAGGGAGGGAGGGAGGGAGGGAGGGAGGGAGGGAGGGAGGGAGGGAGGGAGGGAGGGAGGGAGGAGAGAGAGAGAGAGAGAGAGAGAGAGAGAGAGAGAGAGAGCAAATGTCAGTATTTTCAATCGACTCCAACTCTGAACACATAATATGCTGAGATACCAAAAGAATATGAAAGCTTGCTATCCCCTGTAATGTTACACTATGGTCGCGTTTCAAACAGATTAACAACCTGTGCATTATGATTGGTATGATAACAGATTAACAACCTGTGCATTATGATTGTTATGATAACAGATTAACAACCTGTGCACTATGATTGGTATGATAACAGATTAACAACCTGTGCACTATGATTGGTATGACAACAGATTAACAACCTGTGCACTATGATTGGTATGATAACAGATTAACAACCTGTGCACTATGATTGGTATGATAACAGATTAACAACCTGTGCACTATGATTGGTATGATAACAGATTAACAACCTGTGCACTATGATTGGTATGACAACAGATTAACAACCTGTGCACTACGATTGGTATGATAACAGATTTTTTTAACCTGTGCAACATCATTGGTATGATTCCAGATTAACAACCTGTGCACTAGGTTTGGTATGATAACAGATTAAAACCTGTGCACTATGATTGGTATGATAACAGATTAACAACCTGTGCACTAAAACCAGATTGGTATGACAACAGATTAACAACCTGTGCACTATGATTGAGGATGATAACAGATTAACAACCTGTGCACTATGATTGGTATGATAACAGATTAACAACCTGTGCACCATGATTGGTATGATTCCAGATTAACAACCTGTGCACTATGATTGGTATGATAACAGATTAACAACCTGTGCACTATGATTGGTATGACAACAGATTAACAACCTGTGCACTATGATTGGTATGATAACAGATTAACAACCTGTGCACTATGATTGGTATGACAACAGATTAACAACCTGTGCACTATGATTGGTATGACAACAGATTAACAACCTGTGCACTATGATTGGTATGATAACAGATTAACAACCTGTGCACTATGATTGGTATGATAACAGATTAACAACCTGTGCAATGATTGGTATGAAACTATGATTGGTATGATAACAGATTAACAACCTGTGCACTATGATTGGTATGATAACAGATTAACAACTGTAAACTATGATTGGTATGATAACAGATTAACAACCTGTGCTGTAATGATGGTATGATAACAGAAACCTGTGCACTATGATTGGCTGTAAACAGATTAACAACTGTGCACTATGATTGGTATGACAACAGATTAACAACCTGTGCTGTATGATTGGTATGACAACAGATTAACAACCTGTGCACTATGATTGGTATGAAACTAGATTAACAACCTGTGCACTATGATTGGTATGAAACAGATTAACAACCTGTAAACTATGATTGGTATGTAAACTATGTGCACTAAATTGGTATGATAACAGATTAACAACCTGTGCACTATGATTGGTATGACAACAGATTAACAACCTGTGCACTACGATTGGTATGATAACAGATTTTTTTATTGCTTGTGCAACATCAAGGAACATTCCCAACTAAAATTCCCCAAATTCCCAGGTTTTCCAGAAATCCCAGTTGAAGGATGCCCAGTTCCTAAAACCAGGATTTTGCAACCCAAATGGCAACAGAACGGTCTGAACCTGAATGTGGATGTACCTTGCTGTCGCGGTGCCTCTGGCCCAACTTGGTCTCCTCTGGGTGGTAGAACCACTTGACCTTCACCACCATGTTGGCGCTCCAGGATTCCCAGAAGTTCTCGATGCGGCCCACGTAGGGTAGGTGGGGCCGGCCGGCAGAGAGGAACATGGCACAGTCGCCCACTCGCACCGTGTCCCTTCCCCGTACGATGGCCTTGTAGAACAGCTTCCTGGACTTCCCCTTCAGCCCCCGCCTCTGTGGAGACACAGGAACACTCAGAACACACAGTCACGTCTAGGAACTAGGGGGTGGGATTCAATACAACTCAGATAAACGTCCTGTTCAATACGATAAACTTTTTAAAGACATTTCCCTGATGTTTTGCGGAGATCACGCTTGCTGTAAACTATGTGTCTGTAAACTATGTGGCTGTAAACTATGTGGCTGTAAACTATGTGGCTGTAAACTATGTGGCTGTAAACTATGTGGCTGTAAACTATGTGGCTGTAAACTATGTGGCTGTAAACTATGTGGCTGTAAACTATGTGGCTGTAAACTATGTGGCTGTAAACTATGTGGCTGTAAACTATGTGGCTGTAAACTATGTGGCTGTAAACTATGTGGCTGTAAACTATGTGGCTGTAAACTATGTGTCTGTAAACTATGTGGCTGTAAACTATGTGGCTGTAAACTATGTGGCTGTCAGCTCAAGGAGAAATCTCCTTTAGAAGTCACCCTCAGTGCACAGACTGATTATTGTGTTGGATTGAATACCAGTCTAGGCGTGCTTAAAGTCACCTTAAGTAGTTGGTATCTCTGGTCAATAGTGCGGCTCTAAAGGTCATGTACCTCTGCTACGGAGGATTGTGAGAGTTAGGGTCTCATGTACCTCTGTTATGGAGGATTGTGAGAGTTAGGGTCTCATGTACCTCTGCTATGGAGGATTGTGAGAGTTAGGGTCTCATGTTGAATACCTCCTCTTGTATGGAGGATTGTGAGGTTAGGGTCTCATGTACCTCTGCTACGGAGGATTGTGAGAGTTAGGGTCTCATGTACCTCTGCTACGGAGGATTGTGAGAGTTAGGGTCTCATGTACCTCTGCTATGGAGGATTGTGAGAGTTAGGGTCTCATGTACCTGCTATGGAGGATTGTGAGAGTTAGGGTCTCATGGAGGATTGTGAGAGTTAGGGTCTCATGTACCTTGGAGGATTGAGGGTTAGGGTCTCATGTACCTCTGCTACGGAGGATTGTGAGAGTTAGGGTCTCATGTACCTCTGCTATGGAGGATTGTGAGAGTTAGGGTCTCATGTACCTCTGCTACGGAGGATTGTGAGAGTTAGGGTCTCATGTACCTCTGCTACGGAGGATTGTGAGAGTTAGGGTCTCATGTACCTCTGCTACGGAGGATTGTGAGAGTTAGGGTCTCATGTACCTCTGCTACGGAGGATTGTGAGAGTTAGGGTCTCATGTACCTCTGCTACGGAGGATTGTGAGAGTTAGGGTCTCATGTACCTCTGCTACGGAGGATTGTGAGAGTTAGGGTCTCATGTACCTCTGCTATGGAGGATTGTGAGAGTTAGGGTCTCATGTACCTCTGCTATGGAGGATTGTGAGAGGGTTAGAGTCTCATGTAACTATTGTATGGAGGATTGTGAGAGGGTTAGGGTCTCATGTACCTATTGTATGGAGGATTGTGAGAGGGTTAGGGTCTCATGTAACTATTGTATGGAGGATTGTGAGAGGGTTAGGGTCTCATGTAACTATTGTATGGAGGATTGTGAGAGGGTTAGGGTCTCATGTACCTATTGTATGGAGGATTGTGAGAGGGTTAGGGTCTCATGTAACTATTGTATGGACGATTGTGAGAGGGTTAGGGTCTCATGTAACTAAGATATGGAGGATTGTGAGAGGGTTAGGGTCTCATGTAACTAAGACATGGAGGATTGTGAGAGGGTTAGGGTCTCATGTAACTAAGACATGGAGGATTGTGAGAGGGTTAGAGTCTCATGTAACTAAGATATGGAGGATTGTGAGAGGGTTAGAGTCTCATGTAACTAAGACATGAAGGATTGTGAGAGGGTTAGAGTCTCATGTAACTAAGATATGGAGGATTGTGAGAGTTAGGGTCTCATGTACCTAAGACATAGAGGATTGTGAGAGGGTTAGGGTCTCATGTAACTATTGTATGGAGGATTGTGAGAGGGTTAGGGTCTCATGTAACTAAGATATGGAGGATTGTGAGAGTTAGCGTCTCATGTAACTAAGATATGGAGGATTGTGAGAGGGTTAGGTCAGGAATAGATTGGCATAAACTTAATGACCATAGAAAGATCAACCCGTGTCTTACCTGAGTGGGGTTCCCCGACCACCTCCACATCTGTCTTCCCGGTAGGAACGTGTTCATCTTGGGTCTTGGTCCTGCATCACCGGGGATAACCCTTTGCCTCTTCACCAGGTCTCTGGGGGGTTTGGAGGGGGATGAGCTGCTACACTCCTTCCTTTTGAGAAGCTTGTTGTTGGCACTGTGGTCGTTGGTGGCTCCTCCTCCCTTGGTGTTGGATACGGCCACAGCCTTGGCCACGAAGGACTGTTGGCCCTGGTGGGGTCCGGCTGCAGCCGGGGGCTCAGGGGACTGCAGCAGGCCATGGTGAGAGGACAGGCAGCTCTGTAGCAGCAGCGTGGAGCTCTCCTCATCCTCCGAGCTGTAGGACGAGTCGTTATCCGAGGAGCACAGGCTGGAACTGGACATGGAGCCTGAGCTGGACGAACTTGAGGAACCAGAGGAAGAGGATGAGACGGAGAGGCGCGAGAGAAAGCTTCCTGCCGTCCTCAGTCCTCCAGAGGCTGCTGTGGCCAGTGCAGCCCCCCTTCTCCTCCTCCTCTCCTCCTCTTCCTCCTCCTCTTCGTTGTCCAGGTCCGAGTAGGAGCTGTGGCAGTCCCGATGGCAGCTGAGACCAAGCTCGCCGACACCGTACTCCCCCATAGCCAGGGAGGGAGAAGCCTTCCTCTGTGGAGGAGGGGCACCCTTAAGGAGGAGCTCAGCCCTCGAGGCAGAAACTCCCTTCCTGTTGTCCTTGACCAGCAGGACTGGGTGGGAGTAGGCCTCAGGCCTGGGGAGGCCGCCCACGCCTTTGGCCCCGAACCCAGAGCCACCGCCCAGCAGTAGCAGGGCCTTGCTGTTCTTCGTCTTGGGTGAAGTCACCCCCTCGTGATCCAGTTTGACCAGGAACTCCTGACTGCTCTTCCTGCTGCTCCGCGGCACCTCGCCGGGCCTCCGTCTCTGGACATAGGGCCCGGTCCTGGAACCCAGGGACATGCCGGTGGGCTGGGTGCTACAGAAGGAGGAGTAGCCGTTAGCGATGCTGCTGAAGGAGTCAACCTCGAAGGAGCTGCTGCTGAACAGACCCTTGGTCGGGGTAGAGACAGGGGCCGGGGGCAGGGGGAACAGGTGCGCCTCCCTCGTCCCCCTCAGGGCCTTCCTGGGAGTCCCGTTGAGCTGGAACAGATTTTCACAGGCCCTCTTCCTGGGGACGGCCACAGCCGGCCAGCTGAGCAGAGGGGCTGCGTTCTTATTGGTGCTGTCTGACAGGTTCTTCTTTTTCCCTGAACCTTTGGGTCTCCCTGCAATTGAAACCAATTGAATGTCTGGTAAGTCACCAATCAGTTCACACTACATATACCTTTACAAGATCAAGAGGTTACAAGAGATGAATGACACACACTTTTTCTGCGTCCCATCAGGCTAAATATACTATCAATTGTTTTTCAAATCGAGTGGATATAAAGCACGTATGTAGATGATCTTGTCTGACCTGGTCGTCTCCTGACAGGCTCTGTGCTGGCCTGTCTCTCCGAGACTCTCTCACTCAGGGGGGCTTTTTCCAGACTGAAGCTCCTCCGAGCCGCCCGGCCGCTAGACACCAGGTGGGCAGGGGACGACTCCGCACCTACAGAGGGACAGGAAGGGGAGGCGGGGGTTAATATATCTCTAACATACACCTGCATAATCACTGTCATAAGTAATACGTATAAGTAAGTAGCCTTGCACAAGCCTTGGCTAGTGTGAGCCGGAATGGCTCATAGAAGCAGGAGCCCATCTCCTGTTTCTGTAGCGTGAGGCAGCTTGATGTACAAGTTCATCCCCTGGACAGGAGGTTAGCCTATCATAGGACCTTACCCCCAAATCTATCTCCTTAATGCTCAGTGCCACGCAGAGGCGCATTGGCCCCATTTTTCGCTCTTTGTTATGCCTTGGCTAGGGATCGAACTACCAACCAATTACAGGGCAGACACTAACGCCAAGGCCACTGAGTTGGTCAATAAAGTCATAGTAATGTCTAAAATGCAGCAAGATATTGTCCATGATTCATAATGTGACTGGAAGGTCTCTTATAAGGTCTCATAATAATTGTAATGAGAAGGTCAGGTATAGTTAGTCACCCTGTAATCATACAAGGTGGATGACAGGCTGACACAAAAAGAGACACTCACAGTGGATCTGGTAGCCCGGGGGGAGGAGGCGGATGTTTAGGAGGGAGATCCTCCCCCTGTCTCCGTCATCAAACTCCACCATTACACCTCCCTGCTTCCCCTCCTCCCCTGAACCACCTGCATCAGCACAACGCAAACACACATTTAGAGAGGAACCACAGGCATTGTTAGTCAAATCGTCAAAGTGAATAAATTGCTAAATGAATCAAATAAATAATAAGAGAAAAGGATGAATGCGGACACAGAGAAAGTGATCCAGTATCTCTCACCTTGGCGTATGTTGCCTGGGTATAGGCAGCGAGAGCGTTCGCTCCAGTAGGCACACACCCTCATCCCCTCAGAGAGCACCGACTCTGTCTCTGGACGCACATCCAGGACCTGAAAGTCAAACAGACACTGAGTCAATCCAGATTCACTACAGACCGACAGCAAAGACACAAACACACACACACACACACACACACACAGACACACACCCTCATCCCCTCAGAGAGCACCGACTCTGTCTCTGGACGCACATCCAGGACCTGAAAGTCAAACAGACACTGAGTCAATCCAGATTCACTACAGACCGACAGCAAAGACACAAACACACACACACACACACACACACACACACACACACACACACCCTCAATCCCCTCAGAGAGCACCGACTCTGTCTCTGGACGCACATCCAGGACCTGAAAGTCAAACAGACACTGAGTCAATCCAGATTCACTACAGACCGACAGACAAAGCAAAGAAACACACACACACACACACACACACACACAGACACACACACACAGACACACACCCCCTCAGAGAGCACCGACTCTGTCTCTGGACGCACATCCAGGACCTGAAAGTCAAACAGACACTGAGTCAATGATCACTGGACGACACATCCAGGACCTGAAAGTCAAACAGACACTGAGTCAATCCAGATTCACTACAGACCGACAGCAAAGACACAAACACAAACACACACACACACACACACACACACACACACACACACACAGACACACACCCTCGTCCCCTCAGAGAGCACTCTGTCTCTGGACGCACATCAGGACCTGAAAGTCAAACAGACACTGAGTCAATCCAGATTCACTACAGACCGACAGCAAAGACACAAACACACACAGACACACACACACACACACAGACACTGTCTCTGGAGCACCGACTCTGTCTCTGGACGCACATCCAGGACCTGAAAGTCAAACAGACACTGAGTCAATCCAGATTCACTACAGACCGACAGCAAAGACACAAACACACACACACACACACACAGACACACACACACGGCTGGTCACTGTGCCACACCGCCAAGCAGCACTATCTCATGCCAATGTGCCAGTCACAGCTGAAAGGAGCGGAAGCTGTGATGCAGTAGATCCTGACTGAAGTAATACTAAGGAGGAGATGAATGGGGGGACTGTGATTGCAGGTTGCCAGATTCTCCTCCCTGACAATGCAGCCAGGGCCCAGCATCCGCCACTCACTGGAGCCCCTTTCAGGATGTTTTCATTTCCGGTTGCCATGGAGAGGGGTCCCTTGACTGACGATGTGTGAGGTATAGGCGGGAATGCGTATGTGTATGTGTTTTGGTGGTGTGTTTGTGTGACTGTGTGTTTGTGTGTTCATGGTTGTGTGTGTTTCTGCGCACACACGCACGTGAATACATATATGTGTGAGTGGGACCTCAGGCTCTGCTCAGGGGATATGGGGTCCTGGTGTAGGAGGTATTCATGAAAGGCTGTTGAACATGGGGTCCTGGTGTAGGAGGTATTCATGAAAGGCTGTTGAACATGGGGTCTTGGTGTAGGTGGTATTCATGAAAGGCTGTTGAACATGGGGTCCTGGTGTAGGAGGTATTCATGAAAGGCTGTTGAACATGGGGTCTTGGTGTAGGAGGTATTCATGAAAGGCTATTGAACATGGGGTCTTGGTGTAGGAGGTATTCATGAAAGGCTATTGAACATGGGGTCCTGGTGTAGGATGTATTCATGAAAGGCTATTGAACATGGGGTCTTGGTGTAGGTGGTATTCATGAAAGGCTGTTGAACATGGGGTCTTGGTGTAGGTGGTATTCATGAAAGGCTGTTGAACATGGGGTCTTGGTGTAGGAGGTATTCATGAAAGGCTGTTGAACATGGGGTCTTGGTGTAGGTGGTATTCATGAAAGGCTATTGAACATGGGGTCTTGGTGTAGGAGGTATTCATGAAAGGCTGTTGAACATGGGGTCTTGGTGTAGGAGGTATTCATGAATGGCTGTTGGAAGAAAGTGGAATAAGACAAGAAAGTGGAAGTATGGTGTAATCACGAACAGCTGCTATCCGACGGCTGTTTACACAGCGGACATGCACACACTCTACACAGCGGAAGGCACACACACACGTTACAAAGTGGACAACACAGCTGCCAAGGGTAGGGCACTGTGGACTGACTACGCAACTGGGCTTAGGGGAAACCCCCCTTTAACACTAGTTGAGAAATGCTTATGTGTCAGGGAGAGAAACACTGTTAGGATTTTGACTAAAGGATACTTGTCTGCTTGTGAGAGAGAGAGAGAGATGAGAAAGATTGAGCACTGTGTGTGTGTGTGTGTGTGTGTGTGTGTGTGTGTGTGTGTGTGTGTGTGTGTGTGTGTGTGTGTGTGTTGTCCTGGCAGCCACGATGCCAAGAATGACAGTCATGACCATGCTATTTCCCCACTGGAGATCAATAAAGTTTATTAAAATGATGACTTGGCGAGGATCCTCCTAGTTACTAAAGTATATAAAGTAGCAGTGAGAGGATCCTCATAGTTACTAAAGTATATAAAGTAGCAGTGAGAGGATCCTCCTAGTTACTAAAGTATATAAAGTAGAGGATCCTCCTGGTTACTAAAGTATGTCAAGTCGGAATGATGCAAAAAAAACATTGGTTGTCCTCTACACACTATCCTCTCCTGTCTCCTTGGAGGAAGGTGTGTGTGGTGTGTGTGTGTATGTGTGTGTGGTGTGGTGTGGTGTGTGTGTGGTATGTGTGTGTGTGTATGTGTGTGTGTGTGTGTGTGTGTGTGTGTGTTTGTATGTGTGTGTGTGGTGTGTGTGTGTGTGTGTGTGTGGTGTGGTGTGGTGTGGTGTGGTGTGGTGTGTGTGTGTGTGTGTGTGTGTGTGTGTGTGTGTGTGTGTGTGTGTGTTGTGGGTCTAAGGTCTCTGTTATGAGATGACCCAGCTGCCACTGAGCCCTAGCACCAGGATGTCATCAGAATGTGGGGCAAAAGTCACCAGTTCGGTTTACAATAAACACCAGCAGAGCTTTCCTCCCAGGAAAAACACACATACGCACATGCACGCAAACACACACACACACACATGCACGCAAACACACACACACACACACATGCACGCAAACACACACACACACACATGCACGCAAACACACACACACACATGCACGCAAACACACACACACACACATGCACGCAAACACACACACACACACACATGCACGCAAACACACACACACAGGAACGAGAAAGCTTACTTGAACTAGTTACACAGCGAAACACAAATGAATGCCCGCCAAGAATGCCCTGTGGTTTACAGTGTATAATTAGGCTTCATTTCACTGATGTCTTAGATAAACTGTAACGTTAGCTTAGCCTGGAGCACCATCAGAAACTACAGACAGCAAACACACACACTCTGCTACTCAAACCCAGGTGCTAAAGAGAAGATCTAACTGAGGGTTGAGATTGTTAGTTTTATTGGAGTACTAACTGGTATCTGGTATGTATTTTCTCTGGCTACGGCTGCTATCCTACCTGCTCATCATTAGCAGGGTCGTGTTCATTAGCGAACGCAACATATTTGTTTTTTAAGCGCTTTGCAAATGAGCGTTTCTCCTTGCACATGTCCAGGTAATCCCTCCCTGTTTCCGTGTGGTTTCTTCCCGTTGGTGCCTAATGAACATGACCCTGAACGGTTCTTTATATGTTCTGCTAGATCTACAGGTAACTGACAACATAAAGGAAACACCAACATGAAGAGTCTTAATTGGGCGTTGGGCCACCAGGAGCCACCAGATCAGCGTCTGAAACTCTATTGGAGGGATGCGACACCATTCATCCACAAGAAAATCCAGAATTGGGTGGAAAAACTAAGTCTCAGGTACCGCTTCAGAATCACCCATAAGTGTTCAACTGGATTGAGATCTGGTGACTGAGACACACACACACACACACACACACACACACACACACACACTTTTAAACCCCCTGTGCTCCTTTGAGACCACTATTTCAAAGTCACTGAGATGTTCTTCTTCTAGCCATTGTAGCCAAAATAATGGGCAACGTGTCATTTTTATACATGACCCTAAGCATGATGGGATGTTAATTGCTTCATTAACTCAGGAACCACCACTGTGTTCCCTTTATGCTGGCAGCTACAGTTTGTCTACAGTATGAGCCTGTGTCAGTATGGGCAGCCTGTGTCTCCATCAGTATGTGCAGCCTGTGTCTCCATCAGTATGGGCAGCCTGTGTCTCCATCAGTATGTGCAGCCTGTGTCTCCATCAGTATGGGCAGCCTGTGCCTCCATCAGTATGGGCAGCCTGTGTCAGTATGGGCAGCCTGTGTCTCCATCAGTATGGGCAGCCTGTGTCTCCATCAGTATGGGCAGCCTGTGTCAGTATGGGCAGCCTGTGTCTCCATCAGTATGGGCAGCCTGTGTCAGTATGGGCAGCCTGTGTCTCCATCAGTATGGGCAGCCTGTGTCAGTATGGGCAGCCTGTGTCTCCATCAGTATGGGCAGCCTGTGTCAGTATGGGCAGCCTGTGTCTCCATCAGTATGGGCAGCCTGTGCTCCATCAGTATGGGCAGCCTGTGTCTCCATCAGTATGGGCAGCCTGTGCAGTATGGGCAGCCTCTCCATCAGTATGGGCAGCCTGTGTCAGTATGGGCAGCCTGTGTCTCCATCAGTATGGGCAGCCTGTGTCTCCATCAGTATGGGCAGCCTGTGTCAGTATGGGCAGCCTGTGTCTCCATCAGTATGGGCAGCCTGTGTCAGTATGGGCAGCCTGTGTCTCCATCAGTATGGGGGCAGCCTGTGTCTCCATCAGTATGGGCAGCCTGTGTCTCCATCAGTATGGGCAGCCTGTGCAGCATCAGTATGGGCAGCCTGTGTCTCCATCAGTATGGGCAGCCTGAGTCTCCATCAGTATGGGCAGCCTCAGTATGGGCAGCCTGTGTCTCCATCAGTATGGGCAGCCTGTGTCTCCATCAGTATGGGCAGCCTGTGTCTCCATCAGTATGGGCAGCCTGTGTCAGTATGGGCAGCCTGTGTCTCCATCAGTATGGGCAGCCTGTGCCTCCATCAGTATGGACAGCCTGTGTCTCCATCAGTATGGGCAGCCTGTGTCTCCATCAGTATGGGCAGCCTGTGCCCATCAGTAGCCTGTATCTCCATGGGCAGCCTGTGTCTCCATCAGTATGGGCAGCCTGTGTCTCCATCAGTATGGGCAGCCTGTGTCTCCACAGTATGGGCAGCCTGTGTCTCCATCAGTATGGGCAGCCTGTGTCTCCATCAGTATGGGCAGCCTGTGTCTCCATCAGTATGGGCAGCCTGTGTCTCCATCAGTATGGGCAGCCTGTGTCTCCATCAGTATGGGCAGCCTGAGTCTCCATCAGTATGGGCAGCCTGTGTCTCCATCAGTATGGGCAGCCTGTGTCTCCATCAGTATGGGCAGCCTGTGTCTCCATCAGTATGTGCAGCCTGTGTCTCCATCAGTATGTGCAGCCTGTGTCTCCATCAGTATGGGCAGCCTGTGTCTCCATCAGTAGTAGCCTGTGTCTCCATCAGTATGTGCAGCCTGTGTCTCCATCAGTATGTGCAGCCTGTGTCTCCATCAGTATGTGCAGCCTGTGTCTCCATCAGTATGTGCAGCCTGTGTCTCCATCAGTATGGGCAGCCTGTGTCTCCATCAGTATGTGCAGCCTGTGTCTCCATCAGTATGTGCAGCCTGTGTCTCCATCAGTATGGGCAGCCTGTGTTACCAGGAGGGGAAGTCTGCGTCGTCTCCCATTAAGACACAACACATGTATGGAGCAGGTGATAGAGGGATTATCACTACTCAGTGACTTGGTTAAAAGTACACACACACGAGCACAGAAACTCACAGAGGGTAGAGGGCAGTAGAGGAGAGGACAGTAGAGGACAGGAGAGGACAGTAGAGCAGAGGACAGTAAAGGAGAGGACATTAGAGGACAGTAGAGGAGAGGACAGTAAAGGAGAAGACAGTAAAGGAGAAGACAGTAGAGGACAGGAGAGGACAGTAGAGGAGAGGACAGTAAAGGAGAGGACATTAGAGGAGAGGACAGTAGAGGAGAGGACAGTAGAGGAGAGGACATTAGAGGAGAGGACAGTAGAGGAGAGGACAGTAGAGGAGAGGACAGTAAAGGAGAGGACATTAGAGGAGAGGACAGTAGAGGAGAGGACAGTAGAGGACAGTAGAGGAGAGGACAGTAAAGGAGAGGACATTAGAGGAGAGGACAGTAGAGGACAGTAGAGGAGAGGACAGTAAAGGACAGTAGAGGAGATGACAGTAGAAGAGAGGACAGGAGAGGACAGTAGAGGAGAGGACAGTAGAGGAGAGGACAGTAGAGGAGAGGACAGTAGATGAGAGGACAGTAGAGGAGAGGAGAGTAGAGTAGAGGACAGTAGAGGAGAGGACAGTAGAGGACAGTAGAGGAGAGGACAGTAGAGGAGAGGACAGTAGAGGACAGTAGAGGAGAGGACAGTAGAGGAGAGGAGAGTAGAGGACAGTAGAAGAGAGGACAGTAGAGGAGAGGACAGTAGAGGAGAGGACAGTAGAGGACAGTAGAAGAGAGGACAGTAGAGCAGAGGAGAGTAGAGGACAGTAGAAGAGAGGACAGTAGAGGAGAGGACAGTAGAGGAGAAGGAAGAGGGATTGAGGAGGATCCAGAGTGGGTTAGTCCAGCGTGGCCACATCCCAGAGGTCTAGGTGTGGGGGGAACTATTGTTTTCTAAAGAGGGGGTAGGAACTGAACTCACCGCTTCCTGCAGCAGTTGCTCCAGTGAGTAGATTCTGGGGCGGTTTCCTCTCTCCCCGTCAATAACAATGCTGTAGCTGGAGATTGAGAAAGAGGAGAGAGAGAGAGCGAGAGAGAGAGAGAGAGAGAGAGAGGAAGAGGAAGGGAGAGAGAGAGAGGAAGAGAGAGAAAGGAATAGAGATAGAGAGAGGAAGAGGAAGGGAGAGAAAGAGAGGGAGAGAGAGCGAGAGAGGAAGAACAGAGAGAGAGAGAGAGAGAGGAAGAGCAGAGAGAGAAAACTATTTTCAGCTGTGTGGGTATTATGCCTGCCTGGTTTCACGTGTCACTGTCCCACTCCTCTGTTCCACTTGCCTGCTGCCGGAGCAGCATTATCAACACTCTTCTACTCAGAGTGAGCTGGGTGAGAGAAGACATGGAGTTATGTAACAGAGAGAGGAGGAGGATAGAGAGAGAGGAGGAGGAGAGAGGGAGGAGGAGGAGGAGGAGAGAGTGAGGAGGAGGAGGAGGAGAGAGGGAGGAGGAGGAGAGAGAGGGAGGAGGAGGAGAGAGAGGGAGAAAGGAAGAGAGAGAGCTCTGCAGGGGGTGTATGGACTCCTTCTGGAGTGAGAGGCTAAGATGCCAACACTGAGTCACTCACTGCAGAGAAGACCAACCATGGCTCCCAGCCACTGAGGTAGAAGTGGCTGATACTGTATATACTGTGTGTGCGTGCGTGTGTGTGTGTGTGTACTCACTAGTGTAAGATGCTCTGGATAAGAGTGTCTGCTAACTGACTGACATGTAGATGTAAAGGTATAGTTACATGTCTGGCAGCTCCAGTGTGTGTGTGTGTGTGTGTGTGTGTGTGTGTGTGTGTGTGTGTGTGTGTGTGTGTGTGTGTGTGTGTGTGTGTGTGTGTAAGAGTGTCTGTACTCACTAGTGTAAGATGCTCTGGATAAGAGTGTCTGCTAACTGACTGACATGTAGATGTAAAGGTATAGTTACCTGTCTGGCAGCTCCAGTGTGTGTGTGTGTGTGTGTGTGTGTGTGTGTGTGTGTGTGTGTGTACTCACTAGTGTAAGATGCTCTGGATAAGAGTGTCTGCTAACTGACTGACATGTAGATGTAAAGGTATAGTTACATGTCTGGCAGCTCCAGTGTGTGTGTGTCTGTGTGTGTTTGTGTGGGTGCTGTGTGTGTGTGTGTGTGTGTGTGTGTGTGTGTGTGTGTGTGTGTGTGTGTGTGTGTGTGTGTGTGTACTCACTAGTGTAAGATGCTCTGGATAAGAGTGTCTGCTAACTGACTGACATGTAGATGTAAAGGTATAGTTACATGTCTGGCAGCTCCAGTGTGTGTGTGTGTGTGTGTGTGTGTGTGTGTGTGTGTGTGTGTGTGTGTGTGTGTGTGTGTGTGTACTCACTAGTGTAAGATGCTCTGGATAAGAGTGTCTGCTAACTGACTGACATGTAGATGTAAAGGTATAGTTACATGTCTGGCAGCTCCAGTGTGTGTGTGTGTGTGTGTGTGTGTGTGTGTGTGTGTGTGTGTGTGTGTGTGTGTGTGTGTGTGTGTACTCACTAGTGTAAGATGCTCTGGATAAGAGTGTCTGCTAACTGACTGACATGTAGATGTAAAGGTATAGTTACATGTCTGGCAGCTCCAGTGTGTGGACCCGGGCTGCGTAGAGAAGTTCATCCTCCTTGGAGATCAGCACCCTGAGTCCATCTGTCAGCAGCTGTCTGGTCAGGACACAGCTGGGGGCTGCTGGGTAAGGCGTACACAGGCATTTAATGAAAGACCGCACACATCAACAGTGTGTATGGAAGTGCATATTTGTTCCCTCCTATCTTGTGTGTGTGTGTGTGTGTGTGTGTGTGTGTGTGTGTGAGTGTGAGTGTGAGTGTGTCTGTGTCTGTGTCTGTGTCTGTGTCTGTGTGTGTGGTGTGTGTTTAACTATTGCTGTGGTAATCAGAAGTCCTCACAAGGATTGTAAAACAAGGAAAATTAGGTTAGGGTTAGATTTAGGGTTAGAAGTTAGGGAAAATAGGATTTTGGATGGGAATCAATTATTTGGTCCCCACAAAGACAGTAATACAAAACTGTGTGTGACAGTGTTCCCTCCTCACCTAGTGGACTCCTGGGGTTGTGATGGTATGATGGGTTACTGTCCTCATCCCCCTCTGAGAAGCTGCTATCATCCTCATCCATCTGAAAGCCCTCGTCCGCCGCCATGCTCTCTAGTAGACGGCTCACTGCACGGCCCTTGGGCTGGGGGAGAGAGAGAGAGAGAGAGAGACAGAGAGAGAGAGGGGAAGTTAGTTAGCATGTAACTCAGAGATTGACACTAAACACTGCATATGCAGTATGTCCCCTGGAGGTAATCATTTTCCCTGACATAGTTTCACTCTTCCACATAAGAAGGTGCGATCCACACTCCCCCAATCCCCCATTTCCCGCCCCCCACCCCCCTTCACACAGTTACTCAGCAGGGAGGGAGTGGGATGTGGCCTGGTACTATATCCATGGTGATTGAGCATATCACTTTGAATTCCAGGCTGTCAGATGCTAAATGCTAAATGACATACCGGTACTATGAATGTAGGACCTACCAATGGCAAATCAGATCAGACAAATGAAAGGTTAGAGGTTAGAGGTGAGCAATGAGGGCCGATTGAGTGATTCTGATTACCTGTTTGTTTCGGATCCTCCTCCCCCTGCAACTGTTGTCGTCACTCTGAGGTGATTGGACACCGCCTGACCAGCAACTTCTCCTCTGTGACATGTGACCAGGAAGAGAGGTGTGAGTGAGTGAGTAAATGAGTGTGCGAGTGTGTGTGTGTGTGTGTGTGTGCGTGTGAGCATGTGTGCGCTTGTGTGTGTGTGTGGATCTCTGCATGGCTAGTTAGTGCTACAGTATGAATCATCCCAGTGTGAGGAGAGAAAGGCGTCAGATTGTCATGGTTATGTGAGAGATCGAGATACAGACTGAAGTTGTGTAATTGTCTAAATTCTAAATCTTTCAATATATTCACTTTTAGATAAAAAAAGGTCTATCTAGAACCTAAAAGGGTTTTTTGGCTGTCCCCATAGGAGAACCCTTTGAAGAACCCTTTATGGTTCCAAGTAGAACCCTTCTGGTTCCAGATAGAACCCTTTTGGTTCGAGGTAGAAACCTTTTGGGTTCTATGTAGAACCCGTGCCACAGAGCGTTCTACGTGGAACCCCAGAGGGTTCTTCTATGGGGACAGTCGAAGAACCCTTTTGGAACCCTTTTTCTAAGAGTATATCACACTCTTGGTTAACTTCACATGTTCTAAGAGGTTGAAGTTGTGTCATTGTAACTTGGTTCAGTTTTGCATTTACCTCCACTAATGGTTAAGGGTAGGATTTGAATAAGGGAAGCTGATCCTAGATCTGTACCTAGGCAGTGGTGTAAAGTACTTAAGTCGTTTTTTGGGGTATCTGTACTTTACTATTTATATTTTTGACAACAATTACTTTTAGTTCACTACATTCCTAAAGAAAATGATGTATTTTTTACTCCATACATTTTCCCTGACACCCAACACAACTAGTAGCATTTTGAATGTTTATTAGCAGGACAGGAAAATGGTCCAATTCACACACTTATGAAGAAAACATCCCTGGTCATCCCTACTGCCTCTGATCTGGTGGACTCACTAAACACACATGCTTAGCTTGTAAATGATGTCTGAGTATTGGAGTGTGCCCCTTGCTATCTGTAAATGATGTCTGAGTATTGGAGTGTGCCCCTGGCTATCTGTAAATGATGTCTGAGTATTGGAGTGTGCCCCTGGCTATCTGTAAATGTCTGAGTATTGGAGTGTGCCCCTGGCTATCTGTAAATGATGTCTGAGTATTGGAGTGTGCCCCTGGCTATCTGTAAATGATGTCTGAGTATTGGAGTGTGCCCCTGGCTATCTGTAAATGATGTCTGAGTATTGGAGTGTGCCCCTGGCTATCTGTAAATGATGTCTGAGTATTGGAGTGTGCCCCTGGCTATCTGTAAATGATGTCTGAGTATTGGAGTGTGCCCCTGGCTATCTGTAAATGATGTCTGAGTATTGGAGTGTGCCCCTGGCTATCTGTAAATGATGTCTGAGTATTGGAGTGTGCCCCTGGCTATCTGTAAATGATGTCTGAGTAAATGATGTCTGAGTATTGGAGTGTGCCCCTGGCTATCTGTAAATGATGTCTGAGTATTGGAGTGTGCCCCTGGCTATCTGTAAATGATGTCTGAGTATTGGAGTGTGCCCCTGGCTATCTGTAAATGATGTCTGAGTATTGGAGTGTGCCCCTGGCTATCTGTAAATGATGTCTGAGTATTGGAGTGTGCCCCTGGCTATCTGTAAATGATGTCTGAGTATTGGAGTGTGCCCCTGGCTATCTGTAAATGATGTCTGAGTATTGGAGTGTGCCCTGGCTATCTGTAAATTATGTCTGAGTATTGGAGTGTGCCCCTGGCTATCTGTAAATGATGTCTGAGTATTGGAGTGTGCCCCTGGCTATCTGTAAATGATGTCTGAGTATTGGAGTGTGCCCCTGGCTATCTGTAAATGATGTCTGAGTATTGGAGTGTGCCCCTGGCTATCTGTAAATGATGTCTGAGTATTGGAGTGTGCCCCTGGCTATCTGTAAATGATGTCTGAGTATTGGAGTGTGCCCCTGGCTATCTGTAAATGATGTCTGAGTATTGGAGTGTGCCCCTGGCTATCTGTAAATGATGTCTGAGTATTGGAGTATCTGTAAATGATGTCTGAGTATTGCCCCTGGCTATCTGTAAATGATGTCTGAGTATTGGAGTGTGCCCTGGCTATCTGTAAATGATGTCTGAGTATTGGAGTGTGCCCCTGGCTATCTGTAAATGATGTCTGAGTATTGGAGTGTGCCCCTGGCTATCTGTAAATGATGTCTGAGTATTGGAGTGTGCCCCTGGCTATCTGTAAATGATGTCTGGGTATTGGAGAATGCCCCTGGCTATCTGTAAATGATGTCTGAGTATTGCCCCTGGCTATCTGTAAATGATGTCTGAGTATTGGAGTGTGCCCCTGGCTATCTGTAAATGATGTCTGGGTATTGGAGAATGCCCCTGGCTATCTGTAAATGATGTCTGAGTATTGGAGAATGCCCCTGGCTATCTGTAAATGATGTCTGAGTATTGGAGAATGCCCCTGGCTATCTGTAAATGATGTCTGAGTATTGGAGTGTGCCCCTGGCTATCTGTAAATGATGTCTGAGTATTGGAGAATGCCCCTGGCTATCTGTAAATGATGTCTGAGTATTGGAGAATGCCCCTGGCTATCTGTAAATGATGTCTGAGTATTGGAGAATGCCCCTGGCTATCTGTAAATGATGTCTGAGTATTGGAGAATGCCCCTGGCTATCCGTACATTTAAAAAACAGAAGATTG
The DNA here is from genome assembly GCF_018296145.1 of Oncorhynchus tshawytscha. Taxonomy (NCBI): domain Eukaryota; kingdom Metazoa; phylum Chordata; class Actinopteri; order Salmoniformes; family Salmonidae; genus Oncorhynchus; species Oncorhynchus tshawytscha. The sequence continues at coordinate 46,853 of NW_024609074.1, read as the reverse complement.
TGCCGTATGATTTTCTTAATACTAGGAATTTTGAACGATTTAGACTTTTTCTTTTGATACTTAAATATATATTAGCAATTCCATTTATTTTTGATACTCAAGTACATTTAAAACCAAATACTTTTGGACTTTTACTCAAGTAGTATTCTACTGGGTGACTTTCACTTTTACTTGAGTCATTTTCTATTAAGGAGTTTTTCCACCACTGTACCTAGGGGAACCTTCACCTGGATCGATTCCATACATCACATACAAACCACTCTGGTGCATATCAATGACTGAATAATCCTGATCTCTAGGACATACCCTGTGAATAGCTAGCTTTTCGGTGGAGCGACTGGGTAAGACTCTTTAGGAGGGTGGTCAGGTGTCTTTGTGAGACAGAGGTCCTGGGTTAGAGCCTTGGTATGAGCTGAAACAGGAGGAAGCGGTACTTGCCAACAGAGCAGGGTGACGTCCTTAACACTAACCTTGTTAATGGGTCCCCTCAGCATGGTGCTCTTGCGTGTGGCCCTCTTCAGCCTCTCACTGGTGGTGGGGAAGGTGACCGGCCCCATGGTCCTCCGGTAGAGGCTGCCCCGGGTCCCTAGGCTCTCCCGGCGAGGCTCCTGGGACCTGGGTCCGCCGGCCCTCCTCATCCCCTCTGACTGGTCCTGATACTCTGGGTGCTTCTTGGCTGCAGTGACCATGCCAAGCCTACAGGGGGCCCTCTTCCTCACCTTCACCTCTCCCTCTGCCCCGGACAAACTCTGGGAACCTTCATGGTTCAATCGAGAATTATATTTAGTAATACTGCATTTAGTATTTTAGTCATTTAGCATTCTCATTCAGTGTGACTTACAATCCAATTAGTGCATTCAACTAAAGGTAAAATAACCTCATATACAGTGGGGCAAAAAAGTATTTGGTCAGCCACCAATTGTGCAAGTTCTCCCACTTAAAAAGATGAGAGAGGCCTGTAATTTTCATCATAGGTAAACTTCAACTATGACAGACAAAATGAGAAAAGAAAATCCAGAAAATCACATTGTAGGATTTTTAATGAATTTATTTGCAAATTATGGTGGAAAATAAGTATTTGGTCACCTACAAACAAGCAAGATTTCTGGCTCTCACAGACCTGTAACTTCTTCTTTAAGAGGCTCCTCTGTCCTCCACTCGTTACCTGTATTAATGGCACCTTTTTGAACTTGTCATCAGTATAAAAGACACCTGTCCACAACCTCAAACAGTCACACTCCAAACTCAACTATGGCCAAGACCAAAGAGCTGTCAAAGGACACCAGAAACAAAATTGTAGACCTGCACCAGGCTGGGAAGACTGAATCTGCAATAGGTAAGCAGCTTGGTTTGAAGAAATCAACTGTGGGAGCAATTATTAGGAAATGGAAGACATACAAGACCACTGATAATCTCCCTCGATCTGGGGCTCCACGCAAGATCTCACCCCGTGGGGTCAAAATGATCACAAGAACGGTGAGCAAAAATCCCAGAACCACACGGGGGGACCTAGTGAATGACCTGCTCAGAGCTGGGACCAAAGTAACAAAGCCTACCATCAGTAACACACTACGCCGCCAGGGACTCAAATCCTGCAGTGCCAGACGTGTCCCCTGCTTAAGCCAGTACATATCCAGGCCCGTCTGAAGTTTGCTAGAGAGCATTTGGATGATCCAGAAGAAGATTGGGAGAATGTCATATGGTCAGATGAAACCAAAATATAACTTTTTGGTAAAAACTCAACTCGTCTTATTTGGAGGAAAAAGAATGCTGAGTTGCATCCAAAGAACACCATACCTACTGTGAAGCATGGGGGTGGAAACATCATGCTTTGGGGCTGTTTTTCTGCAACG